>NW_027636279.1:261128-349290 GCF_903797595.1 Erithacus rubecula
TGACACCCGTCAGTCAGTCAGGGTGGTGGCAGCAGTCCCATTCCATGGTGGCTGCATCCTCCTGCAGTGGCAGATGTGGTTCAGCTGGAGAAGTGCTCCTGGAGAAGGTGGAGTTTTCCTCTGAAGGTCCAGGGATAATGGGGAAAGGTCTGGTTTTCCTCTGGAATCCAGTGGAAAGAAGGTATCTTGGTGTCCAAAATCTCAGTTTTTATCTGGGTGGGAAAGGCTTGGCTCCTGCCCTGGCTGGAGCATCTCCCAGTGGGATGATGGAATTTTATCAGTCATGCAATGGGACTCAGTGGCCATGAACAGGAGATATCTCCTGGAGGGAGGATGGGCTGTGGGAAGATAAAGATGATTGCCCAGCTGGTTTAAAGATGGCTCATTAGCAGAGAATATGTGCCAGGAGATCAGGGGCACTGCCCCACCCAGCTTCAGCAGATGGGGACAGAACACACATTGCTGGCCACTGTGGCATCAGCCACAGGAGAGCAGCAGCACAGCAAGTACCACTGGGTCACTTCTCTGCTGCTCAATGAGAAGCTGGAGTGGGATCTGCCCTTCTGGGGTGGCATCACTGCCCATGGCAGGAGGGCTGGAACTGGATAATCTTTAAGGTCCCTTCAAACCTAAACCATTCCATAATTCTTTCCCTGGCCCTGTTCTAGGTGGATTCAAGTCCAGCAGAAAGCAGTGCTGCTGTTTTGGGACCTGTGAGGAGCATGGGCAGGAGCTCACTTGGTGTTGGGTTGTGTCAGAGCACGGTGGCTTTGGGCTCTCCCAGCAATGCCTTTGCTGCCAGAGTAGTGCTGGCTGTTGAACAGGGCATAGATTCACCCTTGGGAGCTTGAAGGCATTTCAGATGGCTTCTGTCCCTGCTCCACTGCAACACAGAACAAAATCAGTGTTGGAGAAAATGTCACACTTGGACATCACCATTCTGTCAGGATGTTTATTAATATAGCTTGGAATGTCACAGAAAGGCTTGTTGGATAAACTAGCCAACTGAAGGGTCTTACATGAGACTTCCTTGGTTTCCTTGAGGTGTTTTCAACTCTGCATTCAGTCTCTCAATTCATACCATTCTGGAAGACCCTCTGTGACATCTGTGGATTAGGCATCAGGCCTGTGTGTCTGGGTGCCCTCGGAGGCAAAACAAGTAGCAGGGTGAAATGTTTGTTCATTCTATAAGGACAAAACTCCTCTTTTTAGGGTTTCCTCTGCAATGCCAGGAGGAGAAGAAATCTCTGTCAGCCCCATAGCAATGATCAGACAGAACAGTGGTGATGAAACCAGGCTGGCAGCACCAGGACTGGTCAGTGCAGGCAGAGGCAGCACAGCTCCTTCAGCCTGGGCTGGGCAGTGCTGGGACATGTGGCAGTAATGAGCAGATGGGACTCAGTTTCTTCATGCAGAAAAAAAACAATTCTTTATTCCCATAGCTCATATTTTTAGGAAATATTTAAAGGCACTGTGTTAAGCCCAACTGGTCAGCAATACAGTGAAATTCAGTTCATTGGTTGGTAAGGGTTATTGTATGTTTATCAGATTTTCTCTCCCTAGATATGTTTCCATGTTTCCTTCACTGATTCTCATGGGACATGTTTCTTGTTTTTGCAGGTGTGAATGGTTGTTACCAGAATAGATTGTTGTGCTAACTGACTTTCATTCTTATGATTTTTTACCTGGGAAATTACAAGCTAACTGTTAGCTTAGCTGGAGTAGCAGGGTTAAACCATGTTTTATAAGGCCTTTCTTTTATGATATCTCCACCTGTATGAATAGGGAGAGGAAGCATGATAGCACTGGGCATGGTGCATCACCCCAGGCTTCATCCTGCACCCATCCCCTGCAGAGCTCATGCTTTAGGGACAGCTCATGGGCATGGACAGCATACAGTGATTTTATAAAAGACTTTTCTCTATAATTGACTACAGTAGGTAACAGGTAGCTGCTGTCACTGGTTACCTGAGCCATCCAGGGGCAGTGACCAGGCTGGTGCTTCTCTGAGGAGGTGCTGTGCTCAACAGGCAGCTGTGGCTGCCCAGCAGTGCAGTGGGAGTAGAGCTGCACAGGGAGTGGATTTATAAAACATTTCCTCCAGCATCACAGGAGTCTGTACTTGGAATGTGCTCACAGGTGTCTGAGCTGCCTCCCTGCCCAAGGTGGGGAATGCTGGGGGAGCTTTCAGCCTGTGAAACCTCTCCAGCAGCTATTAGGAGGTGACATAGAGCATATTAATGACATTTTCCAGTGGCACTTAATAGGGAGGAGCAGTGAGTGCCAGACAGTGAACTAATGCAAAAGGCTGAGTGAAAAAGGGACAGAAAAAAATAAAATGAGATTCAGGCTCAGGGCTCTTCTTCCCATCAATAATCCATCTCTTCCTTACCTGTGTCTGCTACATATCTTCCTTCTCTATGTCAAAATGTTCTGCTTTGATGTAACAAACAATCTGGAGAGTGGTAGGACTTGCCTTTGTAGGAAAAAAAAAACCCCAAAAGAACAGAGGCAGGCTTTGCAGTCCTTGCTCAGCAGCTCTAACCAGAGCCTGGGGTCAGGGTGTGAGCTGAGCCCCCAGACTGGGCCTGGCTCCTGTTTTCCTGAGCCCCCTGGTGTGAGACATCCCATCCAGCCAGGCACAGCTGGGGTCAGGCAGTGTCTCCTGTGTGCCACCAGCCTCAGCCAGCTCCCAGTTCCTGGTGGCTCCTGGGGCTGGGGGTGCAGCTCTGCTGCTCCAGGGGTTTGTATCCTGGTAGTTTTTAATCATTATTTCATTAACAGAGAAGGTGCCAACAGATAACTTATTGTGGATGCTCTGCCAGTGTGATCATTTCCATACTGCAGCACTGCTGGTGTGTTTTGCTGGAACATTCACATATTGATTCCAGATTCCTTTGTTGCCTTCACTAGAAAGAAAGTCCCTTTTCCCTCACTCCCTGTGTGGAGAGAAACAAAGAGTAAAGGAAGGTGGATGTTATCTGGGGCTTGCTCACACAGCGAGGTAATTTTTGAGAGCTGCAGAGCCACTTACTGACTCATAGCTGGGGCTTGTTTTCAAACCCTTGATAGATTTTGGAATTCTCTTACAATGGCAAACAAGGATGCTCACTTGGGGACAAGCCTGGAATCTGCCTCAGCAAGCTGGATCACTTTTGTTCTGCTTGCTGCAGCTTTCCCAGGGGACATTCCTGTGCCAGGGGGGACAGAGGGGTGCTGCAGGGGGGAGCCTCCTCTCCCTACTGGGCTCCTCGTGCTGGGCAGTCTTTGTCCAAGGGGTGGGGATGGGATGGGATGGGATGGGATGGGATGGGATGGGATGGGATGGGATGGGATGGGATGGGATGGGATCCATGGGATGGGATCCATGGGATGGGATCCATGGGATGGGATGCCACTGCCAGGAGCTCAATGAGTGATTGCACAGCCTTGGGGGGAGGTTTGCAGGTTAGTGTATGATGTCCAACTTCCCTGCCTGTAGCTTTGCAGAGTAGGGGCTCAGCCCTGTCCCCATGCTGGAACACAAACTCACCTGTGGCCAGCAGCATGTGGAACGATGTGCTGGACAGGAGCTGGGCAGGATGAAACCTTTCTCCTTTAGTGAGGAAACACAACTGGTCGTTTGGCTGGTCTAGGAAAAGAGAGATGGGTTTTTTGGATATCACTGCATGCTGCATATTCCACACAGCAGCCCTCTGCCTTTAGTAATGTGGTGCACAACGTGCCTGATCCCCCCTCAGTTGTGAGCCTGGAGGAAGCATGTCCTGTTTTCCATTTGTTTATTTATTTATCATCTTGTTTTCAGCCTCTGCAAAGCTTGATATTGGTATAGAGCCTGGGAAACGTGCAGGGAGTGGAGTAACAGATAGTTGTGATTTGGTTACAAGGCAATAATTTAAGTGGACAGGTTTAGCTGATAACATAAAGCACACAAGAGAAATCTCTCTGGTTTATAAATGTCAGCAGAGCCCCTGCCAGTGAGCTGCTGCCTGGTGCTGCTGCTCTAGCCAATATAATATAAGGAGATATAAACAGATGTCTGAAAAAATCTGGCTGACCAAGATTAAAAGAATGGGGCTATAAATTAAAGTCTTCCTCAGCATCTCTTTAGGCAACTTTATGGACAGAGCACATCCCAATAAACGAGTGCTATGCTCAGGGGGATCTCCAGGTGCTTTGGGCTGCAGAAGCATGGGGCAGCACCCAGGGGTGGGGACAGCTTGTGGGGACACCAGTATCAGTCAGAGCTGGCATGGGAGACCAAAGCCTGGTGCTCAGAGCTGATAAAGGATTAAATGAGAACAGGAGTAAAACCATCCCTGCAGTGCTGCCACAGGATCAGTGTCTCCTGCTTGGAAAATAAACACTGCCACTCTGCTTTGACATTTATTCCCAATAAAGACCTTGTCATTCGTGCAGTGACAAGGGTTTTATCCTCTGGGAGTGCTTTATCTGTTGGACACTCTTTTTGGCTGTGAGGCAGCTGAGTGATTGAAGGGCAGGTGGGTGGCACATCCCCAACAGAGGCACTGGGAGCTCTGCTAAACCCTGGGGCTTTCTCTTGATCCATCATCCCAAAGCCATGCAGTAACACCTATTCAAACTGGGAGCAGCTTCAGATGGGATTTTAGGGAGGAATTGTTCCCTGGGAGGGTGGGGAGTGCCCAGAGCAGCTGTGGCTGCCCCTGGATCCCTGGCAGTGCCCAAGGCCAGGCTGGACATTGGGGTTGGAGCACCTGGGACAGGGGGAGGTGTCCCTGCCATGAATGGGGTGGAACTGACGAGCTTTTAAGTTTCCTTTCCACCCAAACAATTTTGTGATTCTGTGATCTTATTTTTAATTGGTTTTAATTTATTGTAGTTGTGGTTAAAAAGCTGGTAAGGAGTCCAAACCAATTGTGGGGGCGGGAGTTTGCTGTTCCCCCTCCACAGCTGGAGCCCTTCTGGCAGGTTCATGGAGGGGATTTCACAGCTATTTCTACTCACTGGGTAGTTGATTTAGAGCTGGGAAATTAATTAGAATGGAAACTCTTCTCTCCCTTTATGAGGAGCAAGGGATGAGGTCTGGCAGCTGTAGGATTTGCAGCTCTCAGGGAAGAGGGACCATTCAGTAACACATCTATGCAGTGCCTACCTGTGGATGCACATCTTTTATTTGTCTGATGTGACAGGAGAAAAAAATGGTACAAAGTGGCTTAAATATAGGCATGTTTTTCTATATTTTTAATTGAGTTTCATTTCCCAAATGCAACTTAATGCAAACAATAAGTAAAAAATTAATTTCTCTCGGGAAAAAGCTATTAACAGAATGATTCTGTTTTAGCAGCATGTGAAGCTGTGTAATTGCTTACATATGTATTGCTCCAGTGTGTGCTCCCAGTTGTTGAATAGTATCAAATTATACGAATCAAAGAGAATCAACTATTTTAAAGGGAAATGTCTAGAAGCTACACACTGAAACATGCTTAAAATTCAGGATTTCCAGCTTACTCGTCTAAATCAGCAATTTTAATCACATTATTCAAGTCAGCCCACCCTCAAACACACTTTTGACTTCAAAATACCCCAAACTAAATAAGACAGAAGACCTTCCTTGAACAGCTGTAACATTTTCAAGAGGCAATGTCAATCTTTTTATTGAAAACAAAGATGTTTTCCATGGTTTATTTATTAAAGCAGTGTGTTTATCCTGCTGTGCCATGAACCTGGGCTGCTGTGCAGTAAGGAGAAATCCCTGGAGCTCCTTAAATTCATTCATGTTTTGCTCTGGGGTTGGGATGCTCTTGGTTAAATCTCATTTAGTGTGCAGAACAGGAGCAGGAAGGGTTTGTGTCTTGGCTGATGCAGCCTCTGTAATTTGGCTGTGCTGGGTGAGGAGCTCATGAGCACCATGAGAACCAAGGCACTGGTTATGGGGTGAGGCACCTGCTCAGCAGTGTTCTGAGTGTGTTTATAGAGTTGAAGAAAAGGAAGTCACTTGTAACCTGTCTGGCTCAGGGCTGGTGACACAATCAGGAAAGGCTCTGGTTATGGGGTGAGGCAGCTGCTCAGCAGTGCTCTGAGTGTGTTTATAGAGCTGAAGAAAAGGGAGTCACTGTCAGCTGGCTGTCCCAGCACTATTTAACAATCAGGAAAGGCTCTGGTTATGGGGTGAGGCACCTGCTCAGCCCTCACTTCACCCTGAGTGCATTCATAGCTGTGGAGGAGGGAGTTGTCCTCCCCCAGCACACAATGGCATCTGATCCTACAGCAGCTGGGGATGGAAGGGACCTTAGATCTCATCTCCTTCCACCCCCCTGCCCTGGGCAGGGACATCTCCTGCTGCACCAGGTCATCATTGCTGTGTTTTCCCTGCTGGCAGAGCCCTGTCTGAGCCAGGGACAGGAGATGTGCTGTTGCCCTTTTCATGGAGATTCCACAGACTCCTTCCTGAGCAGCATGACCCAGCTCCAGCACCAGCGAGGGGCACAGGCTGGTGATGGCACCAAACTCCTGCTGAGCCCAGCTCCTCAGCGTGGGAGGATGCTCCCATGGATAGCCAGAGATGAAAGGTCCTGTGTATCACAAGTTAAAGGAGCAGGAGGAGGGCATGGAAAGCATTCCAAGTGTGGAGGAGGCACATCTAGCCTGTCCTGCCATTGTTTAAGATGGGGAGATAATCACACCTGTCCTCTCATATGCAGCTTCCAGAGGACAGGACTGATGGAGAAAAGGAGAGTCTACCAGAAATGCAAACCTTGTTCTAGTAGGAAATCCTCCCAGATGGATTTTCCTGCTTTTTCTAAATGCATTTATAGCTACTGGATGACTACAGGGTTTGAAATGTTTCTGTCTGAATTGTGACAAACATCCCAGTCTTATGTAGGAAGCACCAGGTCCTTTGATCAGGGAGATGTCTCTTTGGTCTTGAACAGGGAGGGATCAATCCAGAGCTTTTTGTCTGTGAGTACATGTATTTATTGAACAAAACAATTACCCTTGTCTTCACTTCCCTTTGGCAGGACATGCTCCCTGTCTCCTGCAAGCAGTTACTCTCCCAGGTATCTTTTTAGGTAAAAGGAAGAGAGAAAGGAAAGGCTGAATAGGGAATCCTCCTCAGGAGGGAGGAGGGTGAGCAGCTGTGGTCTGTCTGTCCATCTGTGAGCAGCTCTGTTCAGCTGCAGCCTGGGCAGGCAGAATTCCTGTATTAACAGAAGAAGAAATGCCATCAAGAAGTAACAACCAAATATTGCCTGTTCTTCACTCCAGTGCTGGGCTGGGCTGAGATGTGTTTGTGGTGAAAAACACTCCGAATTTCTTCTTTTCTGCATTTAAAACCGAAGCTGAATGTATTCTGTGTATTTTTGTTGGCAGATAGTAGTGATCATAAATTCCTTTTAATACAGTATTTCCACAGCAGCACAGCCTTGAAGTGCAGCATACCTGGCTGGACTCTGTGGGATGCTTTGATTTCCCTTTGGCAGCTGCATTTTGTTCTGTCTGCCCCAATCAGCAGCAATTCCCCTTTCTCCATGTAGCCTCCAAATCCAGTCCTGGTGTGGAGTTTTAGTGCTGTCCTGGGACTGGGCTGGCAGGGAGGAAGGAACTGGGCTCAGGGTTTCACCTCCACCATGGATCAGAGCCAGCCTGGCAGCACAGGGACACCTATGGTGGCATTTCTGGGAGGGAAAAGCAGCACTTTAGGGATGCTGCAGGATGGGAGGGGGTCAGTGGTGGAGTCCCCACTCCTCACTGTGTGGGATGGAGCTTTTCTCCCCTTCTCTCAGGGAGCAGCATGTGCCTTCAGCTCCCAGTTGTTCCCAAAGCTCTGCATAACATGACCTTTTGTTTGTAGCTCAGGCTGTTCCTGCAGGGTCACACGTGAGGCTGAACCTGCAGACAGGAGAGAGAGAAGCCAAGCTCCCAGACAGAGAAAATGGGCAAAGAGACTCGAGAGAAGAGAGAAGAAGGAGAAGGTACAGACACACAAGGCATTGGCTTGGGTGGGCTGTGGGATTCGTGCCTTTTATTAGAGGCCAGGTTCCCTGGTGCACTCAATTACTGCCTCTTCCTGAGACTTAATTGCTGGGTTAGGAGCTCAGCAGTGCTGAGAGCAGGCTCTGTCCTTTGTGATCCCTTTGGGATGGAGGTGGAAGTGCACTGAGTGCACATTCAGAGGCACCTTCATGGCTTCTCATGCCATGACACTGAAACTAAATTGGCAATGTGGCTCCTTTGAATGACATTTAGTCCTTTGAAATATCTGCAGCAACTGCTCTGAAACTGCTTTTTGAGCAGGGCCCTTGAGATCAGCTCTGAGGGGCTGAGGGCTGGCCTGAGCCAGGTACTGTGTCCCCACAGTCTCACCTGCACACCAGGCACTGCCAGAGCTTCTGGACATCACATCTTCCCTGAACCCACTTTTTAAAAATGTGCTGGTGCTGGCTTCCCCCTTGTAGCCCTCCCAACAATGACTGCTGTGGTTACTGTGGGGGAATTTCCTGTGGTTTGTGGGATTTGCCACTGCCACCTGTAATGGGGCGTGGGCGCATTTGTGGGCTGCAGGAATGTGGGCAGGGTGAGGATCCCGGGCACAGGGATCCTGCACAAAGCAGGAGGGGAGCAAAGCCCAGAGCCTTTGGAGGCTCCAAGCCTTAAACATCAACCCCTGCAGCACCCCAGGCTACACAGTTCCCAAGGGTGCCAAGGCCTTCAGAGAATGGAGGTGGATTTTGCATCCCTGTGCCTGATGCTGGCTCTTGCCCAGGAGTCCCTGTAGCAGCAGGAGGGGGAGCAGAAGGTTTCCTTTGCTTGGGTGGCATTGCTGCAGGGGCTGCTACTGCTGCTGTCAGACCCCTCCCTGCTGGTGAAAGCTTTGCTCTTGGGGATACCAGCCCAGGAACACAAATGCAGGGACAGTGGAACCCCCCCACTGCAGAGGGACCCTCAGCCCCAGGAACCCAGTGCAACTGGAAACCACAAATGTGAAAACACTGCCTGTGCCCAAAGGAATTGCAAAGAGAAGTGGGGATTTAAAAAGAAGTAGTATTTATTTAATAAAGATCAATAAAACATTTTCAGAACATGTTTATTTAGAATAATCCTTATAATGAAACAATCTATAGAAGGTATTTACATGCAAATCTATTCACTTCCAATCTTCAGAGTGTTTACAGTAACAATCTTTGGAGCCTATGCAAAAACAACCTTCGAAATCTATACCATTACAATCTTCAGAGCCTATACTATAACAATCTTTGCAGTTTATGCAAAAGCAATCTTCAAAGTCTATACTATAACAGTCTTCAAAGTCTATGCTATAATAATCTTCAGAGCCTATGCAATCTTCGTAGCCTATGCAATAACAATCTTCAAAGTCTACGCAGTAAAAATCTTCAAAGCTGATACAAAAGCAGTCTTCCAAACGTACATACAAAACAACCTCTAACATGTAGAACATATTTACAGAGGGGTCATATCTGTGCCCATAGTTCCTGACAGCCCCGGAAGAAAGAAAGCAGCAGAGCCTTGTCCCTGAGCAGGGCCACCCAGCCCCGCCTGGGCACTGCCTGTGGGCAGGGCATGGGAGCATCTGCTGGTCAAGATCCTGGGGCTCTGTCCTCATCCCAGGATCATGGGCTCTTCCTCATCCTTCTCATCGACCTCCATGGCCTCGGTGTCGTCCTTCTCATCGACATCCATGGCCTCGGTGTCGTCCTCCTCGTCGACTTCCATGCTCTCATCAGCCTCCTCCACGTCCACCTCCATCATTTCTTCTCTGTCCTTCACCATCTCCAGCTCCACGTTCTGCCTGGTGTCTCTGGCAGCCTGCATGAGGCAGCACAACCTGACTGGGGTCCTGTCCCCCAGCATCCATGCCCACAGGGCTGCAGCCTGCCCGGGCAGTGGGGGTGTCCCCTCCCTGGGATGGCACTGTACCTCCACAGGAACAGCAGTGCTCATCCTGCTGGGGTTGGTGCTCCAATGCAGGCAGCAGGAAAAGTCCAGGCAGCAGGAGCAGCTCAGCACCGACGGAGAGAGTGAAGAGCGAGTGAGAACAGACTGCTGGCAGCAGGTGAAGTGTCTGCTGTGCTGGTTACCAGCTCCTGGACCTTCCACCTGGAACCCTCTGCGAGCTGTGATGTCACAGAAGTTTCAGGGGCACTCCACACTGGAGGTGGAACCATGGAATGATCAAACCCTTGAATGGTTTGTCTTGGAAGAGACCCTGAAGATCATCTGGTTCCAACCTGAGCAGCCTCCCACCACACCAGGCTGCTCCAGACCCTGTCCAACCTGGCCTTGGATGTCCTTGGGGATGGGGCACCCACAGCCTCTCCACACAGGTCCCTGTGTCAGGGACAGCCACCCTCACAGTAAAGAACTTCTTCCCATCATCAAATCTGTTCCAACTGTCTCTCAGTTTGATCCCGTTCCCCCTTGTCCCATCACTACAGTTCCTGAGGAAGAGTCTCCCTCCCGCTTCCCTGCAGCCTCTTTACTTAGCGCAAAGTGAGGTTTCCACACAGGCTTCTCCTCTCCAGCCTCAACAGCCCCAACTTTCTCAGCTTTACTCTTGGGGAGGTGCTCTAGTACCCTCAGCAGCTTTGTGGCTTCCTGTGGCAGCCAACACCTTCACTGTGACCACAGGGGGCATCAGCTCTGGGGGTGTCCAACACCCCATGGACAGCACTGGCCTTGGGAATTACCAAAGCCTGGGAGCTCTGTGCTTCCCAAAGTTGTGGAGGGAGGAGGAGGAGATGAACAGGAGCAGTGCAGGGAGCCTAAACCACAGAGATGGGAGGCTGATGGTCCTGGGTGCTGTGCAGTGTTTGAGGAAGGTTTAACAATAGCCCTGGGATCTCTTCTGGGGCTGTGGGGGTGTTTTTGGTGAAGGAAGTCCAGAAGAACATTTCTCTTCATTGAGGTGTAGGAAATGATCTATGGCTGAGGTAGAGGTGGAATTTTCCTGGGATGGGAAAGGAAGGGGATGGTTCAGTTTCTGGAAAGAGCAGGCAGCAAACAGCTGCCAGAAGTTGGTGTTTCTGGGGGTTCTGGCATGGCCACAGGGCTGGGGGTCCCTGTGCACAGAGGGGTCCCACTGGCCCAGCACTGGGCCCTGCTCATGTTCCTGGGGTGGTGTCCCCAAGAGCAAAGCTGTCACCAGCAGCGAGGGGGCTCTGACAGGAGTGGCCCTGCAGCAAAGCCACCAAAACCTGCTCAGGGCACAGAAATGTTCCTCAGCTTCTCAGTGCCTCAGCAGCTGCACTTCCTTTCTCTGCGAGTGATTGTCGTTCAGACAAGCATTCCTTATATTCCTTATATTCCTTATATTCCTTATATTCCTTATATTCCTTATATTCCTTATATTCCTTATATTCCTTATACTCCTTCTATTCCAACTCCAGAGAGGCTCAGCTGTGAGATCAGGGAGGTGGCTCAGGTCTTTTTGCAGTCAGGTTTTGAGAATATCTACTTGTAGGCAAAGAGAGAAGAGCAGTGCTGCTGTCCCTGGGCTTGATGTTGAGCAGGAAGGAAATGGGATGTGAAAACGATGCACAAATGGTGTAGAGATTGCAAATTGCAAAGAGAAGTGGGGTTTTAAAAAGAAATAGTATTTATTTAATGAAGACCATAAAAACATTTTCACAACATGTTTATTTAGAATAATCCTTATAATGAAACAATCTATAGAAGGTATTTACATGCAAGTCTATTCACTTGCAATCTTCAGAGTGTTTACAGTAACAATCTTTGGAGCCTATGCCAAAGCAATCTTCGAAGTCTATACTATTACAATCTTCATAGCCTATACTACAACAATCTTCATAGCCTATACTACAACAATCTTCAAAGCCTATGCCAAAGCAATCTTCGAAGTCTATACTATAACAATCTTCAGAGCCTATACTACAACAATCTTCAGAGCCTATACTACAACAATCTTCAGAACCTATACTACAACAATCTTCATAGCCTATACTATAACAATCTTCATAGCCTGTACTATAACAACCTTCAGAGCCTATACTATAACAATCTTTGCAGTTTATGTAAAAGCAATCTTCAAAGTCTATACTATAGCAGTCTTCAAAGTCTATGCTATAATAATCTTCAGAGCCTATGCAACAACAATCTTCATAGTCTATAGTATAAAGTCTTCAGAGCCTATGCAGTAACAATCTTCGAAGCCTATGCAATAACAATCTTCAAAGTCTTCGCAGTAAAAATCTTCAAAGCCGATACAAAAGCTGTCTTCCAAACGTACATACAAAACAACCTCTAACATGTAGAACATATTTACAGAGGGGTCACATATGTGCCCATAATTCCTGACAGCCCCGGAAGAAAGAAAGCAGCAGAGACTTGTCCCTGAGCAGGGCCACCCAGCCCTGGCCTGGGCACTGCCTGTGGGCAGGGCATGGGAGCATCTGCTGGTCAAGCTCCTGGGGCTCTGTCCTCATCCCAGGATCATGGGCTCTTCCTCATCCTTCTCATCGACCTCCATGTCCTCGGTGTCGTCCTTCTCATCGACCTCCATGGCCTCGGTGTCGTCCTTCTCATCGACTTCCATGCTCTCATCAGCCTCCTCCACGTCCACCTCCATCATTTCTTCTCTGTCCTTCACCATCTCCAGCTCCACGTTCTGCCTGGTGTCTCTGGCAGCCTGCATGAGGCAGCACAACCTGACTGGGGTCCTGTCCCCCAGCATCCATGCCCACAGGGCTGCAGCCTGCCCGGGCAGTGGGGGTGTTCCCTCCCTGGGATGGCACTGTACCTCCACAGGAACAGCAGTGCTCATCCTGCTGGGGTTGGTGCTCCAATGCAGGCAGCAGGAAAAGTCCAGGCAGCAGGAAAAGTCCAGGCAGCAGGAGCAGCTCAGCACCGACGGAGAGAGCGAAGAGCGAGTGAGAACAGACTGCTGGCAGCAGGTGAAGTGTCTGCTGTGCTGGTTACCAGCTCCTGGACCTTCCACCTGGAACCCTCTGCGAGCTGTGATGTCACAGAAGTTTCAGGGGCACTCCACACTGGGAGGTGGAACCATGGAATGATCAAACCCTTGAATGGTTTGTCTTGGAAGAGACCCTGAAGATCATCTGGTTCCAACCTGAGCAGCCTCCCACCACACCAGGCTGCTCCAGACCCTGTCCAACCTGGCCTTGGATGTCCTTGGGGATGGGGCACCCACAGCCTCTCCACACAGGTCCCTGTGTCAGGGACAGCCACCCTCACAGTAAAGAACTTCTTCCCATCATCAAATCTGTTCCAACTGTCTCTCAGTTTGATCCCGTTCCCCGTTGTCCCATCATTACAGTTCCTGAGGAAGAGTCTCCCTCCCGCCTCCCTGCAGCCTCTTTACTTAGCGCAAAGTGAGGTTTCCACACAGGCTTCTCCTCTCCAGCCTCAACAGCCCCAACTTTCTCAGCTTTACTCTTGGGGAGGTGCTCTAGTACCCTCAGCAGCTTTGTGGCTTCCTGTGGCAGCCAACACCTTCACTGTGACCACAGGGGGCATCAGCTCTGGGGGTGTCCAACACCCCATGGACAGCACTGGCCTTGGGAATTACCAAAGCCTGGGAGCTCTGTGCTTCCCAAAGTTGTGGAGGGAGGAGGAGGAGATGAACAGGAGCAGTGCAGGGAGCCTAAACCACAGAGATGGGAGGCTGATGGTCCTGGGTGCTGTGCAGTGTTTGAGGAAGGTTTAACAATAGCCCTGGGATCTCTTCTGGGGCTGTGGGGGTGTTTTTGGTGAAGGAAGTCCAGAAGAACATTTCTCTTCATTGAGGTGTAGGAAATGATCTATGGCTGAGGTAGAGGTGGAATTTTCCTGGGATGGGAAAGGAAGGGGATGGTTCAGTTTCTGGAAAGAGCAGGCAGCAAACAGCTGCCAGAAGTTGGTGTTTCTGGGGGTTCTGGCATGGCCACAGGGCTGGGGGTCCCTGTGCACAGAGGGGTCCCACTGGCCCAGCACTGGGCCCTGCTCATGTTCCTGGGGTGGTGTCCCCAAGAGCAAAGCTGTCACCAGCAGCGAGGGGGCTCTGACAGGAGTGGCCCTGCAGCAAAGCCACCAAAACCTGCTCAGGGCACAGAAATGTTCCTCAGCTTCTCAGTGCCTCAGCAGCTGCACTTCCTTTCTCTGCGAGTGATTATGGTTCAGATAAACATTCCTTATATTCCTTATATTCCTTATACTCCTTCTATTCCAACTCCAGAGAGGCTCAGCTGTGAGATCAGGGAGGTGGCTCAGGTCTTTTTGCAGTCAGGTTTTGAGAATATCTACTTGTAGGCAAAGAGAGAAGAGCAGTGCTGCTGTCCCTGGGCTTGATGTTGAGCAGGAAGGAAATGGGATGTGAAAACGATGCACAAATGGTGTAGAGATTGCAAATTGCAAAGAGAAGTGGGGTTTTAAAAATAAATAGTATTTATTTAATAAAGACCATAAAAACATTTTCACAACATGTTTATTTAGAATAATCCTTATAATGAAACAATCTATAGAAGGTATTTACATGGATGTCTATTCACTTCCAATCTTCAGAGTGTTTACAGTAACAATCTTTGGAGCCTATGCCAAAGCAATCTTCGAAGTCTATACTAAAACAATCTTCAGAGCCTATACTACAACAATCTTCAGAGCCTGTACTATAACAATCTTCATAGCCTATACTATAACAATCTTCATAGCCTATACTGTGTAACACAGTTCTGGGCTGCAGCTTGTTGGCTGGGGATTTTGTTCATTTCTCTTCACAACAAATAAAGTGCTAGGACACATCCAGGTGTTGGCAGTAAAAGAAGCATTGCACCCCCCCAGGATATGACCCCTGAATTTAGTTGGCCAATATCACTAGGAAACAAACTGACCATCCAAATATTCCACCTTTGCTCTGCTTCATTGCTTCAGGGGTTTATTCCCTGCTTTCTTTATTGCAGAGACAGTGAAGCACAACATAAACAGGATTTGCCTCAAAATATTTCTGATCTTAGTGCTTCCTGACAATTCAAAATTTTCTTAATGGAAATAGCACGGAGCAGGTTTTTCTGAAATAATCTCCAACAGAGGGGTTAAAACGAATCATGCTTCATTTGGTAGAACTGAGCATGAGCCAAGGGACCAGTGGGTCTGATCCCTTTTCCTGCATCAGCAAAATTATTTCTTCATGTCTCATCTCTCCTACCTCCTCAAAGAAGCTTTTCACTCTTCATTCACTGCCCCCAGTATTTAGTGGGCAAATATAATCAGTGCATCTGTAGGGTGGAAACTGACCATTCAAAGGTTCTCCTTCATTGTGGCAGGGGTTTATTCCTGCTTTCTTTCCTGCAGACACACCCAAACCCAACACTGCAACACCAGCTCAAAACAATTCTCATTCTGACTGTCCCTGAAAATTCAGAACAACACTCAGAGTGTTTCCCTGTTCCCAGGGACAGGCTCCAAGGCTGAGCTCTCACTTGCACAGAATGAGGAAGAGCTGCTGCATTTGCCAGTGGCTCAGGGGGCTCACGATCAGTGCTTTGAATGCAGCTTTTGTGCACACGCTGCCTCCCTGAGCCAAGCAGCATTCCTGGGCATGGACACCCCTGCTGCAGCCAACATCCTCCCAGCACAGCTGCATGAACGAGATTGCAGTAAGCCCTGCCTGAAGGAGTCTCCAGTCTGCTGCAGCCCTGCACCTGCAGTGGAATCACCTTGTGCTGCCATGGGGGAGCAAAGGGGGTGAGGGGCTCTTTGCAGATGAGGGTCTCCTCAATGTGCTGCTGCTGCTCCTCCCTGGGCCTGATTCAGCAGCTGGTGCCTTCCCCTGCAGCTGTATCAGGAGCCTGCCTGGAAAAATGACACTGCCAGTGCAAGTGACAGCCACCCATCCCTGCCATGGCCCTGTCCACAGGGCATCCTGCCTACCAAGCTGCTCCAGGTCAGGTGATGTTAGAAAACATGAAAATACCTTCAAACAATGCATTTTCCACATTCTGCCAAAATCATGGCCACACAGTCCACATGTTGGGGGCAGACTGCTGTTGGCAGAATGGGGGCAGCCCCAGCAGCTGCTCTCCCTGTGACTGGATGGCCGTGGCAGTGGAGGCGAGTCTCTCACCGTGCCCACTGCTGTGGCACCCAGTGCTCTGGAGTTGTTCCCACTGAACTCAGGGTGCTGCTACAGCAGCAACATCACTTCACACATTTGATAACAAAGACTTGGAATGGCATACAGGACTTGCCTAAAGAGCTAGTAAAACAAAAATGGGAGGCTGCAAGGGAGTTAGAAGAGTTCACTCCTTCTAATACAAGCATACATGGATTTAAGCAGGGACATTGGGCTAATCATACTGGGGACTGGTTTGAAAGCCTTGTCTCTAGCAATTCCTACCAGTTGACAAGATTTTTTCTGGTGAAAGGAGTAGATATGTGTTGGGGGGAAGTTTGGCGAGGGAAATATGCAACCAATCAATGCGATTGATAAAGCATAGTTCCATTTATTGAAGGCACCAGCTATATTTATAATCCAAAATACAATGACTAAGCATATTTGCCATAATTTCATTGGTTTGAGGTACATACGCCTCTCCTACTATTGGCTCTTGCAAGAGTGAGATGACCACCCCTTCTACTTTTTCAGCTAAGTCTGTTTACATGCTTTTTAGCAGCAAACCTACTGCATCTATCCTCTATGTAGCAACAAACTAACCATCTCTTCCTTCTCGCACATCCTCTAGCTGCAGTAGTATCAATTTTATGAATAGGCTGCTATGGTCTCACCTTGCTAACACGTGCAGTTTAGCAGCTAGATTCTTGCCCTGAATCCTCAGACGAGCCATTTTCATGGCCTGCTAACAAGGCCTCAGCTGAGCCATGTCCGTTACTTGCTATCCAAGCATCAACAGCTAGGTATATTAAGTTGTTAATTTGGTCTGTCCTGCTTTTGTTGGATGTTATAATGACATGATTGAGCAATCTGTGTCCCTATTGTCTGTGGTCCATTTTGAGCTTTATCATTTTCCTCCTACAAACAATGCTTATTCTACAGTACTGTATAATTCTTACACGAATTACATTATATTCATATATTGCAATATCACTATGTAAAAATCCCTTTCTTGCTAAATAGGTTTCCCATAACATTATTGAAGACCATATCAACTTATGGGGCACACTTTTGTCATTATAACAGTTCAAACAAAAGCTATCTTCATCTTTGAAAACAGAGGTCTTTCTTCTTCTCTTTGTTGGTTGGAAGCAGGGATCTTCATCTCTCATCTTTATTCAAACTTATGGGATCACAACTGTTTCAACATCTGCTCATTTCAGCACAAATGCCTCTGCTCATATCTACAATTAAACCTGTAATCTCTTTGTGCTGTAGGGAAATGAGTCTCTTCTCCATAGCTTAAAAAGAGAAATTTCAGTCCATGACTCTCCTCTTTCCCTCATCTGGGGCCTGACTCTTCCTTTTGTCTGGCCTCGGTGTTTTCATACTGTTTCTGTGCATATCTTCATCTTGGTCCTGTTCTTTCACTCAGGACAGAGAACAAAGTGTCTGCAAGTCTCATTCTGGGCAATGAAAGAGTTAATATCTCGCTCAGGCAGTGGCTGGAGAAATTGGGATGGAGCATTTCAGACCAGCTGGGACTGGGATGGGATCGTAAGGGCCCAGCCAGAGATCAGTGGTGGTTGTTCTGGGTGCATGGCTGTTTTCTGGTGTTTGCTGCATTCAATTCCAGCCGCGGGCGGATGGGTTTCCCTTCCCCTGCCCAGCAGTGAAGGGTGAGTCCCTTGCCAGGACGGGCCCAGCTGTGTCTGCCCCAGGCTGCGCTGCCCAGGAGGGCCCGGCCGCCCGGAGCCGCTCTCCCGGTGGGAAAAAGGCCCCGCGGACCAGGGCAGGGCAGGGTTTGAATGTCTGCTGGATGTTCTGCTGAGCCATGGGCACCCTGGATGTGCCAGGGGGGAATCCAAGATCCTAGCAGCTGTGTGGGCCTCCACTCCCCGTTTCTATTGGGGCCCCTGCTGAAAACGGGGCCCAGAGTCAGAGCCCGGCCCTGGCCCAGGCCC
This sequence comes from Erithacus rubecula, assembly GCF_903797595.1. Lineage (NCBI taxonomy): Eukaryota > Metazoa > Chordata > Aves > Passeriformes > Muscicapidae > Erithacus > Erithacus rubecula. The sequence continues at coordinate 279,156 of NW_027636279.1, forward strand.
GGCCAGGCCTGTGGGCTGCGCGGAGGGGCCTGGCTGGTGTTACCTGTACTGAGGCCAGAAGCGAAAGAGAACTTGCTCAGCATTTATTCACCTTTACATGTGTGTTTCACAAAGAACCTTTCTCATTGGTGTAATGTGGGAATCCTTAAAATCAGAAGGTTGTGGGAAAGCTGCAATAAAGCAGGCCTCAGAGACAACAGAACTGCAATTAGAGCTAAGCAGAAAGCATAAGGCATGTCAGCAGAAAAGTTATATGACATGTAGAAAGCAAGGACAAATAGAGCAATGGTCTATGTATTAACACTTGGCTAGAATATCTCTCTAAGCTGCAGAAAAGTATATCTAGCAAGATATTAGGAAGGTCTAAGCTTAATAATGGAGCTCTGTGCATTGTATTTTAAGGCTCGCAAGCAGATATTGTATTCAAAATAAGCAAGTATTATTTTAACCAAAGGTACATGCACTTATAGTGGTTGGATGAAACTATTGTCATCATGCTTTTACTTTTGTGATTGGTCAAAAAACTTTCAAAATGCATTGTAATGTCACTATTTTTTGGCTGTTGCTGAGAGCATGAGCTGCTGGCATCTTCCTACTGTTCTAACCTTGTAATGACACTGATGTTTGGGAAGAAAGAAAAAATAATAAAGCAGCTTGAGAAACGTTCCACAGCAGTCCCGTCCCGTTCGAGATTCTCTGCATAAACCCCTGGCCTGTGTTAGTGTAACAGTGTTTCAATATTAAAAATCAGACACTAACTGGCCCTTGTCAGGCCCATGGAAGGCTGTCCAGGTCCTGGCTGAGAAAATTTTCAGGGAATCTTTACAAACCATCACAGCAGCCTAGAAGTAACAGGGTCCCTGTGTGAGAGATGGTCTGATGGATTTGAACACATAGAAAGGATCCCAGCCAGTGCATTGAACCTTAAGGGCAGATGCATCATTGGCCAGGGAAATGGTTGTGTTAAGACCCCAACCAATCACATGTGTTTATCTGGGACATTCAAACCCTCGATTAAGAAGAGTCCCAAACAATAAAGAAAGCTTTTGTCATATGGATCACTGAGGGTTCGTATGATCTCTGTCTCCCACCACAACCTGAATTGATGTAATAGGTGTGGTCAGTTGGAGTGTTCAGTTAGGTGGTCAGTGGAGATGTGGTCAGTGGTTTGGTCACTGTGGTGTTGTCTGTGGGTTTGGTCAGTGAGTGGGGTCAGTGGGCCATGGTCATTGCAGTGGTCAGTGGGTTGGTGGGTGTTGCCACTAAGTGTGGTCATTAAGGAGGGGAGTGAAGTGTGGTCAGTGGTTGTGCTCATTGGAATGGGAAGTGAGTATGGCCAATAGGTGTGGTCTGTGTAAGTGGCTGGTGAGGTGTGGCCAGTGGGTGTGGTCAGTGGGTGTGGTCAGTGGGTGTGGTCAGTGGGTGTGGTCAATGGGGGTGTGGTCAGTTGGGTGGTCATTGGAGTGTGGTCAGTGGATGGGCTGAGTGGATGTGTTCAGTGGGTGTGCTCAGTGGAGGTATGGTCAGTTGGGTGGTAAGTGGGATGTACTCAGTGGGTGGTTAGTGGGGTGTGAGCATTTTGGCAATGGGTGCAGCCAGTCTGTGTGATCAGTGGTTTATGATCAGTGGTTGTGGTCAGTGGTGGTGAGGTCAGTTGGGTTCTCAGTGGGTGTGGTCAGTGGGTGTGACCAGTGGGTGTTGTCATTGTGTGTGGGCAGTGGGATGTGATCAATAGCTATGGTCAGTGGATGTGGTCAGTTGGGAGGTCAGTGGGGCTTGGTAACTGGGTGTGGTCAGTTGGTGTGGCCATGGGTAGTGGTCAATGGGTGCAGTCAGTGGCAATGATCAGTGGGGTGTGGTCATTAAGGGTAAACTGCAGGGTAGTCAGTGGTTGTGGTCAGCGGTAGAGTGGTCAGAGGATGTGGTCAGTGGGTGTGGTCATTTCTCAGGACCATATGGTTGGGTCAGTGGGGTAGTCATTGTGTTTGGTCAGTGGGTGTCATCAGCAGGAGTGGGCAGTGGGGTGTGGACATTGGTGACCTGGAAGTAGGTGTAGTCAGTCAGGGCAGTCAATGGACGTGGTCAGTGTGTGTGGTCATTGAGGTGGTCAGTGGATATGGTCAGTTGGTGTGGTCAGTGGATGTGGCCAGTTTTTGCGGTTACTGGGGGAGGTCAGTGTTGTGTGGTCAGTGCGTACAGTCAGTGGGCATGGTCATTGGGGTGGTCAGTGGATGTGATCAATGGCTGTGGTCAGTCATGGTGTGGTTAGTTGGGTGGCCAGTGGATTGTGGTCAGTAGGAGTGGACTGTGGGTGTGGTCAGTGGGAGAATTCATTGGGGTGTGACCAGTGGGCTGTGGGCATTGGTGTCTTGGCAATGGGTGTGTTCACTGGGTGTGGTCAGTAGTTGTGATCAATGGGGGTGGTCAGTGGTGTGGTCAGTGGCATGGTCAGTGGGTTTGATCAGTAGGAGGTGGTCAGTGTTTGTTGTCAGTGGCAGAATGGTCAGTGGCAGTGTGGTCAGTTGCTATTCGGTGGATGTGGTCAGTGGGGTGTAGGCATTGGCGTCTTCATAGTCAGTGTGGTCATAGGGGTGTGGTCACTGGTTGTGGTCAGTTAGGGTGAAGGGTGGGTGCAGTCAGTGGGTGTGGTCAGTGGGGTGTGGTCACTGGTTTTGGGAAAAGGGTGTGGACAGTGGCGTGTAGGCAGTGGGTGTGCTCAGTGGGCTGCGGTTATTGGGGTGTGGTTAGCGGAGATGGTTTGTGAGTGTGGTCAGTGGGTGTGGTCACTATCTGTGGTCAGTGGGTGTGGTCAGTGAATGTGGTAAATTGGGTAACCGGATGAGGATTGTCAGTTGCGTGATCAAGGGATGTGGTCATTGGTGTGGCCATTGGTGTGGTCAGTGGGTGTGAGCAGTGGGTGTGGTTGGTGGATTTGGTCAGTGAGGGATGGTCACTTGGTGTGGTCTTTGTGGGTAGTGGGGGTGATCAGTGGGGGTGTGGTCAGTGGGAGAGGTCAGTAGGAATGTGGTCACTTGGGTGGTCATTGCATTGTGGTCAGTGGGGTGACCATTGGGTGTGGTCAGTGGGGTGGTCAGTAGGTGTGATCAGTGGTTGGGGCCAGTGGGCAGTGGTCCTTGTGGTGGTCAGTGGGGTGTGATTGGTAGGTGTGGTCAGTGGGGTATGGGCCTTGGTGTCTGGGCAGTGGGTGTGGTCAGTGGGTGTGTTCAGTGATGGGGGTGGCAAGTTGGTGTGGCTAGCAGCATGTGGTCAGTCAGGGTATGGTCAGTTGGGTGCTCAGCTTGGTCAGTTGCGCAATCAGTGGATTGTGGTCAGTGGGTATGGACAGTGGGAGTGGTCAGTGGGTCCTGGTCAGTGGGTGCGGCCATTTGGGGTGATCAGTGCTGGAAGTGTGCGAAGTGGAATGTGGTCAGTAGCTGTGGTAGTCCGTGGTAGTGTGGTCAGTTGGGATGTCACTGGGGGTGGTGAGTGCAGGTGGTCAGAGGGAGTGTGGTAAGCAGTTCTAGCCAGAGGATTTGGTCAGATAGGTTGCCATTGAAGAGTGGTCAGTGGTTGTGGTCAGTGGTTGTAGTCAATTAGGTAGTTGGGTGGGGTGGTCAGTTGGGTGGTCAGGGGATGTGGTTGTTGGTGTGGTCAGTGAAGGTATGGTCAGTTTGTCAGTGGAGTGTGGTCAGTGGGTGTGGTCAGTGGGGTGTGGGCATTGGTTTCTTGGATATGAGAGTGTTCAGTGGTTATGTTCAGTTGGGGTATGGTCAGTTTGGGGGTCATTGGGGTGTGGTCCATTGAGATGTGCTCAGTGGAAGTATGGTCATTAGGGCAGTGAGCAGTGTGTGGCCAGTACCTATAGTCAGTGGGTGTGGCCAGTGAGTGTGGTCAGTGGGTGTGGTCAGTGGGTGTGGGCGTTGGTGTCTTGGCAAAGAATGTGGTCAGTGGGTGCAGTCAGTTGTTGTGGTCAATAGGTGTGGTTACTGGTTGTGGTCACTGGTTGCGGTCAGTGGGCTACGGTCATTGAGGCATGGTATGCAGAGGTGGTCTGTGAGTGTGTTTATTGAGCTTGATCAGTGGTTGTGGTCAGTATGGGAGCTCAGTGAGGTCTGATCAGTGGGTGTTGCCATATGGGATAGTCAGTGGCATGGTCAGTGGGAGTGGTCAGTAGGAGGTGGTCAGTGTTTTGGTCAGTGGCAGTGTGGTCAGTTGGGTGGTCAGTGGGTGTGGTCTGTGGGGTGTGCGCATTGGTGTCTTTGCAGTGGGTGTGGTCAGAGGGTTGTGGTCAGTAGGATGTGGTCAGTTGGTTGTGGTCAGTGGGGGTGGTCACTGGGTACACTGAGTGTGGTCAGTGTGAGTGGTCAGTGGGTGTGTCCCTTTGGGGTGATGAATGAGAAGCTGCTTGGCCAAGGCAAAAGGAGGCTCCCTGTGTGCCCTGCTCCCCTCTCCCTGAGCTCCTGAGAGCTCTGCAGCCCCTGCTGCCATCCCATCTGCCCAGGCCAGCACAACACCCCTGGCCTTGAGGCCCTCCAGAGCTGGGGCAGCCACAAAGCTGTGCCCATTTCTGTTCATTCCTGCTCTGATGAGGATGGATCCTCAGCCACTTGGAGGCTGTTGATGAATTTTACTTTTCCAGAGGCCTCTTCTTTCTTGAGCTCCTCAGTTCAGGAATTCAGTGACAAAGGTTCATAAATATTTGTTCAAAACACAAGTACAAAAAAAGCCCCTGGGAATTATTTCAATTCTCAATTTTTCTGTGGTTAATTAGAAAGATTTCAGAAGTGTATTCCAAGTAAATATACTATATTGAAAACAATACAGAGAGAACAATTTTGTCCTGTTGTCTTTTCCTGTTGATAGATTGATATCAGCCATGTCAAATTGATTGTGACCCCCAGCATCTTCTAATGCAGTCTGAACTGATATGAAAATCAAGACCCTTCATGGCTGACACAGCAATTGATCAGATTTTGTCCCCACACCCTCCCCACCATTTCCCTCATCCCACCCCTAGAACCTTTATGGATCAGGGACAGAGTTGCCACCCGGAGAAGGGCAATGATTCTTCCCCTGTGCTCAGCACTGGTTGGGCAGCACCTTGAGTGCTGTGTCCAGTTGTTGTCTACCAATTTAGGAGGGACCTGGAGGGGCTGGAGCGTGTCCAGAGAAGGGCAACAAGGCTGGTGAGGGGTCTGGAACACAAGTCCTGTGAGGAGTGACTGAGGGAGCTGGGGATGTTTATCCTGGAGAAGATGAGGCTTGGGGAGACCTCATCACTCTCTACAACTCCCTGACCGGAGAGTGCAGCCAGATGGGACTCGGGCTCTTTTCCCAAGGAACAGAAACAGGACAGGAGGACACAGCCTTAGGCTGCACCAGGAGAGGTTTAGGCTGGACATTAGGAAATATTCTTTACTAAGAGGGTGATTGGGCATTGCATTGAACTGCGCAGAGAGGTGGGTGTGTCACTGTACCTGGAGGTGTTTCAGGATAGACTGGCTATGGCACTGAGTTCCACGGTCTGGGTAACAAGGTGTTGTTGGGTCACAGGTTGGACTGGATGCTTTCCAAGGTCTTTTCCAGCCTGGGTGATTCTGTGATGATTGTGACACTGCAGGGCCCTGGGGAAGCAAGGGAACATTGTGACACTGCAGGGCATCATGGAACTGAGAGGACCAGAGTGACACTGTGTACAACATGGCACCACAGAGCCAAGGGGCCACTGTGACACTGTGGGGCTACATGGAAGCAAAGAGTCCATTGTGACACCCTGGGTCCTCGTGGAACCACAGAGGCCACTGTGACACTGCAGGGCCTTGTGGAACCAAGGGGCCATTGTGACACTGTGGGACCAAGGAGAAATTTGTGAGAGCCTGGGGCCAATGGAATCAAGGGGCCATTGTTCCACTGCAAGGACTTTTGGAACTAAGGGAATAATTGTGACACTGTGGTGCCCCATGGAACCAAGAGGCCGCTGTGACACTGCAGCGCCTTGTGGGACCATGCAGAGCATTGTGACAGAGCAGGACCTTGTGTAATTATGGGGCCATTGTGACACTGCAGGGACCCGTTGAACCAAGGGGCCAGTGCTGCTCATCAGGGACTCATGGAATGAAGGAAACATATTTGACAATGTGGTACCCCTTGGGACCAGCAGGCCATTGTGACACTGTGGAACCAAGGAGAGCATTGCTGCACTGTGAGACCTCATGGAACCAAGGATCTACTGTGACACTGCGAGGACCAAGAATCCAAGGGACTTTGTGACACTCAGGTGTCTCATGGAACTAAAGGGACATTGTGACACTAGGAAGTCTCATGGACTCATGGAGACCATTATGGCAATTTAAAGGACCTTGGAACTGTGTTGACATAAAGCTGGTGTGGGATTGTGGATCTGCTGGCGGGTAGGAGGGCTCTACAAAGGGACCTGGACAGGCAGGATTCAGGACTCAAATCCAACAAGGTGAGGTTTAACAAGGCTGAGAGCTGGGTCCTGCACTGTGGAAACAACAAACCCTGCAGTGCTACAGACTGGGGACAGAGTGGCTGGACATCAGCCAGGCAGAAAGGGACCTGGGGGCACTGATGGACAGCAGGCTGGACATGAGCCAGCAGAGTGCCCAGGTGGCCAAAAAGGCCAATGGCACCTGGCATGGCTCAGCAGTGCTGTGGGCATCAGGAGCAGGGCAGTGATTCTTCCCCTTTGCTCAGCACTTATGATGCTGCGTCTCGAGTGCTGTGTCCAGTTCTGGGCCCCACAATTTAGGAAGGACATGAAAGGAGCTGGAGCATGTCCAGAGAAGGGCAACAAGACTGATGAGGGGTCTGGAACACAAGTTCTTTGAGGAGTGGCTGAGGGAGCTGGGGATGTTTATTCTTGAGAAGAGAAAGCTCAGAGAGACAAAGTGGTGTCCGGGCACAGGTTGGACTTGATGATCTTCAAGGACTTTTCCAGCCTGGCTTATTCTGTGATTCTCTGAAACCACCCCTGGAGCAGTTGCAGGATGAGTCCTGGGCCTCCTCTTCAGAAGGTCCAGCAGCCCAGGTCCCTCAGCTTCTCCACGCAGCCCCAAAGCCCATCCTGTCAGTCCTGCAGAGCCTCTCCAGCCCCTCCTCACTGCCCAGAACAGGGAGCCCCACACCCAGACACAGCAGCCCAGATGTGCCCTCCTGGCCTGTGGTGCCTCTGGCAAGGGAGCAGCACGAAGCACTGCAGGAGCCTGCAGACAATTCCTGAAGCACTTGTAGGATGATCCTGCTCCCCAAGAGATGTTCCCACGGTGACAACTCGGGAACTGAAATGGGAAGTGCAGCCATAGAGGAATGGCAAAATCAGGATGGTCTGTTTGCAGGGGAGGTGAAAGGATGGGGAAAGAGACAGAAATATGGATTAGGAATGAGGAAAGACAGCAAAGGTGAATTGAAGGAAATGCTCAGGATTGTGTGGGGGTGGCTAAAAGGCAGCTGTGGCTCTGAGCAAGAGTGTCTGCAGTGGGACTGAAAACTCACAGCTCATGGGAACAAACTTTTTGCCTGACTGCAGAGGCTATGACAAATCTGAGTGGTTTCCCTTGTGTCCCCCAGCCCTTGCTGGCCCCAGGGGCTGATGGCATTTGTGCTCACTCAGCTCCATCTCCCCACAGCAGAACCATGGGGGTGCTGACGCCTGCTCTGTGCAGTGCAAACAGGGGCTCCTGAGCCAGTGCTGCCGTGTCTGTGCCTGCAAGGATGCAGCACCTGTGTGAGCTGGGGGAGAGGCCAGGGCTGCAGAGGGGGGATGTTGTTGGCAGGTGCATGAGGACGCTCTGGGACGCTGCTCTGTGCTCTCCAGCACAGTGGGGATGGATCAGCCCCTGCTGTGCTGCTCCTTGCCAGGCTCTCCCCCTTTACAGGGCCCTTGCAGAGCACCAGCCATGCTGTTTGCCACCAGCCTGCCCACGGCCAGCCTGGCACTTCTCATGGGGGTTTTCTCTGCTCAGCATTGGCCTGGCCAAGTGTTGTGGAGAGAGCCTGGCCAAGGAGCCTGGAGCCCCCAGGCCCTGCCGTGAGGTGTCAGCGCTGCCCCAGCAGTGCCCGTGGCCTGTCCCTGCTGCAGTCCCGGCACTGCCACCCCCAGGGCTGTGCCTGGCCCTGAGAGCACTCAGGCCCTGCAGCTACACGAGGGGCAGGAGGACAGCGGGGCAGTGGCACGGGAGCAGCACTGGCAATACCAAGTGCTGGTGCTGCTGGGCACAGTTGCTGTGCCAGCACTGATCTGCCCCAGCTCTGCACACAGACATTGCTGCTGCAGCTCCAGAGATGGGAACAAAAGTAGCATCTCTGAAGAAAACTTTCTGGCAGATCCTTGAGTCCCTCTAAAGCCACCAAGATACAGCCCCTCTTGACACAGCTTGTCGCCACAGGAAGGATAGAGAGAAACTGAATGAGAATTAGTACAAATAATGACATTTTTTAATGGACAATATGAAAAATGTAAAACAAATCAAAAGAACCTCTAAAACGAAACAAACAAAATGTGTCAAAATTATTTTTATTCCAAGTGTTTTGCAAAAATTTGCCAGCAGTTTATTGCTTGTGAAATACCCCAGTCACCACTCTCCATACTTCAGCCTTGAGCTTCTGGTTCCTCAGGCTGTAGATCAGGGGGTTCAGGGCTGGAGGCACCACTGAATACAGAACTGACGTTGCTAGATCCAGAGATGGGGAGGAGATAGATTGGGCCTTCAGGTAGGCAAACACTGAAGTACTGATAAACAGGGAGACCACAGACAGGTGAGGGAGGCAGGTGGAAAAGGCTTTGTGCCGTCCCTGCTCAGAGGGGATTCTCAGGACAGCCCTGAAGATCTGCACATAGGAGAAAACAATGAACACAAAACAGCCAAAGGCTAAGCAGACACTAACAGCAAGGAGCCTAAATTCCCTGAGATAGGATTTGGAGCAGGAGAGTTTGAGGATGTGTGGGATTTCACAGAAGAATTGGCCCAGGGCATTGCCATGGCACAGGGGCAGGGAAAATGTATTGGCTGTGTGCAGCAGTGAATAGAGAAAAGCACTGGCCCAGGCAGCTGCTGCCATGTGGGCACAAGCTCTGCTGCCCAGGAGGGTCTCATAGTGCAGGGGTTTGCAGATGGACACGTAGCGGTCATAGCTCATGATGGTCAGAAGAAAATACTCTGTTGACATAAAGAAAAAAAAGAAGAAAACTTGTGCAGCACATCCAGAGTAGGAGATGTTCCTGGTGTCCCAGAGGGCATTGTGCATGGCTTTGGGCACAGTGGTGCAGATGCAGCCCAGGTCAGTGAGGGCCAGGTTGAGCAGGAAGAAGAACATGGGGGTGTGCAGGTGGTGGCCGCAGGCTACGGCGCTGATGATGAGGCCGTTGGCCAGGAGGGCAGCCAGGGAGATGCCCAGGAAGAGGCAGAAGTGCAGGAGCTGCAGCTGCCGCGTGTCTGCTAATGGCAGCAGGAGGAAGTGGCTGATGGAGCTGCTGTTGGACATTTGCTGTGTCTTGCCATAATGGTCTGTAAGAAAAGTAATCATGGAATAGTTTGATTTGGAGAGACTAAGTATCCCAGCCCAGCTTGGGGGCCCCTTTCTCCCCACTGCCTGCCGAGGGCTCTGCTGCCTGGAGCTGTCCCTGCCAGCAGCTGCTTCCCTGTGGGGAAGGAGCCCTCCAACTTCTACCAGAGCCCAGCCCAGCCCTGGGAGCTCAGCTATGCTCTGTAGACCCCTCCCAGCACAGGGCGCTGCCCACGGCCAGCTCTGTCCTTGCAGGCTCTGTTGGCAACATCACAGCAGCCTTGAGCTGGCTGGAAAAGACACAGTGATGCTCCCTATAAGGGACCTTGTGATGATATCTGTCACTGACTACTTTATTGAGATTTGAGAGAATTTTTTAAAATTTTTCTCATTCTGAACCGAGAGATTAATATCAGTGTGCAATTTCCATCCAGGCAACTGAGAGCAGTAGATTAAATAGCAGGATTTTCCCTTTTATGCAGCCCCTGATTTGCTGTGCTCCCTGTATAGTCTAAGTTAAAAATGTTCCGCAGTAAATGTCGTGCTGGGAGAAGTCTTGAATAATGCAGCATCCTAACCACACAAGGAGAACACTTCCAGGCCATATGAGCTCTTTCCTTCCACCCAGACATTGTTCCCCAGTGCTGTCAGCAGCTCCCAGGGCTGGCTGAGAGCTGTCCCTGGCAGGCAGCAGAGTCCCTGCCCCAGCACAGCACCCTGGGCTGCAGGACCCTGTTCTGCAGGACAGCCCTGGGCACCCCTGGCTGCTCTAGACAAGAGAGAATCAGAGAATGTACTCACAGAGTCTGTAGGCATTGGGATGTTCCAGCTTTAGGAGATCACTCCAGGAGCTGCAGTTGCCTTGTCCTGCAGCCAGAGGCTTCCTGTGTCAAGGGCTGGGAGTGATTCTGCCCGAGCCACTTAGGAGCATCTTCCCAGAAACAGCTGATTGAAGATCTCTGTCTCTGTGCTGTGCCCAGGGTGGCTGCAGGCAGTGCCCCAGCCCTGCTGGGCTCTGAGAAAAGCTGCTCAGCAAGAGAAATGTGGTTTTGAAGCTCTTCTTGTTTGCTCAGGTGACCCTCTGCGCCAGGAGCCCAGCCCAGCTCAGCAGCACACACACAGCACAATGACTTTAATGACCCCCTTGGGGGGTTGTGCTGAGACCCTGAACATCAGTCCCTGAGAGGGAGGTGTAAAAAACTCTCAAGAATTCCAAGACAGATTAAAACTCCAAAGTTGCTTGAAGTTTTAATGGGACCCACTGCGGAACAGAAGTGTGGAAGTGTCCCCATGTTCCAGTCAGAGGAGGAAATTGTAGGCAGAACTGACAGGTGGGGACAAAGAGAAGCCAAGTCGTGGTGCCCTGGGGCACAGCAGGGTCTGTGCCACCAAGGGCTGTGAGGAGACACCTTGTCCTGAGCCACTGGGGCCTCCTGGCACAGCCCCAGCAAGGCTGGGCACTGTCACCCATTGTGCTGCCCTCAGCATCCCCCCCACATCCCAGTGGCCTCAGGGATGTGCTGGGACCAGTCTCTGGGGAGCCTTGGTCAGGAATGGCCCTGGGGGCTCCTTCATGCTCCCAGGGACTGCAGGTTTTTTAAAGGACTTTGGGTTTTGCTTTTGCCTTGGAGTCTCTGAGAGCTTTGTGCAATCATGGCCTCCAATTACCTCCTTTAATTAGTCCCTTGAGAGCATTTGTCAGTAACAAAACTCAATGGGGCTCATTACTGCTTCAAGGCACTCAGGGTTAATTTAAGTTCTACTTTTTGACACTGAGTCTCTGAGCGCTTCGTGCAATCATGGTCTCCAATTATCTGCTTAATCAGCCCCTTGAGAGCTTTTGTCAGTAATGATATTCAGTGGGGCTCAGTAATGTTTCAAGGTACTCCATTTTTTTTAGGTACTTGGAGTTTCCCATTTGACACCAACTCTTTAAGTAGTTTATGCAGTCATGGCCACAATTATCTGCTTTAAGGAGTCCCTTGAGAGCTTTTTATTGATGCACACTGGGGCTCATTAATACTTTGAGATACTCAAGGTTTTAAAGGTACCTAGGATATTCCTTTCCTCTCTGACTCTCTGAGAGGTTTTTGGTCAATCCTGGACTCCAATTTTCTCCTCCAAGGAGTTCATGAGGAGCCTGTGTTGGGGATGGACATCAGTGGGTCCCATTAATGCTATGAGACACTTTGAGTTTTTCTTCTGACTTTGACTCCTGGAAAGGTTTGTGCAAGCTCCTCTCAGGCCCTGAGGTTCAAGGGCTCAGCACCAAATGCTCCATGGGGCTCATTGGGATCAAGCAAGTCCTGACAAACCATGGCTCTGCCTTGAATTCCCTCTGGTCTGGTGCAGTTCATTAGGAAGGTTTCCTAATAGAGTTAACGAGAAATATGTCAAAGAGCTTCTAAGAAATGCACATTCCTATTTTAATGGATGTCTTTTATTTCTGTTCACTTTAGAGCAGAGTTGATTGCAGCATTCTGTGATTGGTGTTCATCCAGCGTCTCTCCTCAGGAGGTCTGGTCAGATCAGAGAAGCTGTGCCTTGAGATCTGACCCAGTTTGGACAAACTTCCTGCACATTCCCCAACCTCCTCCTGATTGTCCACACTCACCTGGGGCCTGCTTTGTTTGGAGAACATGCTGCACACAGCCAAAAAGAAGTTTCCCCCCCTTTTTTTCCCTCTCTTTTTTAAGCAATCTAAAACTCTTGAATTTCCTCATTCAAAAAAGACACTTTCAATTAGTGTGGCAGCCAAAGCTGGAGGAGGTTCCCCTTTCCCAAGGCAGAACCATGAAAGGAATTTTTTAGACCTTTGGGCTCCTTGATTCCACAAGGCCTTTTTTTATCACCATGGACTCTTGGTTCTGTGAGGCTCTGTAGTGTCACAATGGATATTTGCTTCCATGGGGTTGCACAGTGTCACAATGCTCTTTTTGCTTCCATGAGACCTTGATCTGTCACACTGACTTTTGGTTCCTTGAGATTCTGTACTCTCAACAATGGTCTTAGTGTCACAACAAACCCTTGGTTCCATGAGATTCTTGAGTGTCAAAATTGAATCCTTGGTTCCATGTAGCCCCACAGTGTCACCATGGTCTCCTTGGTTCCACAAGGCCATTCAGTGTCACAGTGACCCATAGGTTTCATGAAGCCCCACAATGTCACAGTGGACCTTTGGTTCCATGAGTTTTTCCCAATGTCACTAGAGTCTTCTTGGATTCACAGTGTCAAAATGGTTCCTTGGCTTCACACAGCCCCGCTGTGTCACAATGAACTCTTGGTTCCATTAAACCCTACAGTGTCACAGGGATTTCCTTGGTTCCGTGAGGTTCTGTAGTGTCACAATGGATGTTTGGTTCCATGTTATCCACAGGGTCACAGTGATCTCCTTTTTCCTGTGGCACCCAACAGAATACCTCACTGGCAGGGCCGAATGCCTGGGAAGAAAGAGGAGAAGCAGACATTTGGAGTCATGGTTTTTGTCTTCCCAGGTCACAGTGCTGTGGGCTGGGGCCCTGCTGTCCTGGAGATGGCTGAACACCAGCCTGTCCATGGAAGGAGGAAGAGACAACAACCTCTGTCCATGGAAGTGCAACAGCAGAGAGGTCAGGCTTGAGAGGAATGTTGCATTTGTCTTTTTAAAAAAGCTGTAGATCTGTTGGTAGATAGAGTTAGCACTAAGAGATAAAAGAAACAATGGGAGGCATTCCACTGATTGATGAATGGGAAAAGAGATTTGTCTTTACAAAAAACCTGTAAGTATGCTAGTAAATGAAATTGGATATCGGAACATGAAAGAAGCAATGGTGGGGGGGGTGGGGGGTGGGGGGGTGGAAACTATGAATTCTACAAGAATTAAAAATTAAAAGGGAGGGTTATACATTAGAGAGGAATCTCAGGCGTCAGGTGTTCTGGCAAGTCTGGGCTTCTCAAGTACCTCAGCCATGGGGGAAAGAGAGAGGGAAATGCAGCCAGGAAAATAGGATGAAAAGGAGGCTGCGTCCTCCAAAAATTTGGGAGATCCCAGGGGAATGCCCCATGGCCTCTCCCTTTATTTGAGTAAAGCAAAAAGGACTCCTCTGTCTCCTTTTTGGACATCAACCTCTGGTGTTTGTGGATTCATTTTCCTTACAGGCTGAAGGTTGGGCTTAAAAGAATGTCACCAGCACAGGAAACATCAATCTGAGAGAAAAGATGTGTGCTAATGTCTTTACAAATCATTTGATGGGTGAAGGGATGGGCGTTAAGACCTTTGAAATGGGTTATAATGTTTCTACTGACTTTGGGCAACAGGTTTGTTACCAGGCCCAGACAGCTTGGCTCCTGAAATAGACAAGGGTCTGCACAAAACTGAACTTCTCAATTTGGGGGGAAATTCCAGGTTCAAGGGGGAATATGGGGTACACGGATTGGGAAGACCGTGCCTTCCTAGTACCTTGGGCAGTGGGTAAAGGAAGAGGGCAACATGTGGCTGGGAGTCTAGGATAAAGGGAGGCTGCACCCTCTGGAAGTTCGAGAGAGAAAGCACGGTGGGCCTGTACCCAGGTGAACTCTCTCACTTTATTAGAATAAAGTTGAAGGTGTGCTCTGTCTCCTTTTTGGACATAAACCTGTGATGCTTATGGATTTTCCTGACAGTGACAATATGGAATCTCATGGAACCAAGTGTCCACAGTTTCATGGCGCAGCCTCATGGAGCGCTGGAGACCATTATGTCACAATGGGAACACATGGAACAATGGCTCCATAGCAACACTGCAGGGCCTCATGGAATGCAAGAAATCCTTGGAAATGGATGGAATGGAAATTCATGGAACCAAGTACTCACTGTTTTACAGCAAGGCCTCATGGAATAATGGAGATCATTGTGTTGCAATGGAAAAGCATGGCACAAAGGCTCCACTGTGACCCAGAAGGGCCTCATGGAATGCAAGAGATCATTGTGATGCATTGGAAACCCATGTAACCAAGGCTCTGTTGGGACAAACCTGGGCCTGATGGAACCAAGGAGACCACTGTGATGAAATGGAATCCCAAGAAACCTTGGATCAATTGTCAACACATTAGGCTCTCATAAAACTAAGGAGAACATTGTGACGCAATGGATTCTTATGGAACCAAAGTCCCATTGTGACAGTGCAGCCTGATGGAAACCCAGTGCCACTGGGACATGTCCAGGCTTGGAGGAAGCAAGTGTCCACTGTGACACAGCACAGCCCAGTGAATCACAGGAGAGAACAGTGACACCATGTAATCTTGGGGAACAAAATGTTAATTGTAAACAGAGCAGGGACTCATGGAAGCCAGGAAACCATTGTGATGCTGCACTTTGGCCCCACAGTCTGTTGGGTCCCATGAGGCCCCACTGTGTCTCAATGTCCCCTTGCTTTCACAAGCCATGGCACAGTTCCAATTGCCCCTGGGTTCCATGAGGCTATTTTCAGAATTGACTCTTGCTTCCATGAGATTTCATTGCATCACAATGGTCCCCATGTTTCCATGAGGCTGTGCTGTGTCACAAAGGACACTGGATTCCACAAGAGCTGGCAGTGTCCCAATGGCAAAAGGGTTCCAGGAGGCCGTGCCATATCACAATTGACTGTTGTTTCCATGAGATTCCATTGTGACACAGAGCTCTCCCACACCCCATGAGGCCTTGATCTGCCACAATGGTGTCTTGTTTCTACTGTACCTGTCAAAATTTTCCTTGCCCTTGTGGTCCATCTGGCCCCTCTCTGTCCCTCTCTGAATTGTCCTTTGATTCCATTGCATTACAACACTCCCTATGTTTCCATGACCTGCCCTCTGTCTCAATGGACACTGGATTCCACAAGAGCTGGCAGTGTCCCAGTGGCTCTTGTCTCCTATTTGGCTCCATTTTGTCAAAATAAAGCCTTGATTTCTAGAGATTTCACTGTGTCACAATGCTCTCCTTAGTTTCCTGAGAACCTGATATGGTGACAATTGACCCTTGGTTCCTTGAGATTTGATTGCTTCACAGTGGTCACTTTGGTTTTATAAAGCTTCCATGGGATTCCATTAGGTAACAATGTTCTCATGTATTCCATTAGGCCTGGCTCTGTCACAATGGACACTTGCTTGCACCAGCCCTGGAAATGTCCCATTGGCACCTAGGTTCCATCAGGCCCTTCTGTCTTGAAAATTTACCTGTTCTTCCAGTACATTCCATTGCCTCACAATGGTCTCCTTGGTCCCATGAGGTCTCTCTGTGTCACAATGCAGCCTTGGGTTCTCGACATTCCATTGCCTCACAATGGTCTCCTGTGTTCATTAGGCTTAGTGTGTCACAATGGACACTTGGTTCCATGAGCAGTGTCAGTGTCCCAGAGGCACCTGTGTCTCATGGCACTCTGCTGTGTTACACCTGACAGTTTGTTCCATGAGATTCCATGGAGTCACAATGGTCACTTGGTTCCATGGGGCCCTACTGTGTCTCATAGCCCCTTGCTTCCATGAGTCATAGTATGGTCCTGCTTGCACCTGGGTTCCATGAGGCCATGCCACATTCACAATTGACACTTCCTTCCATGAGATTTCATTGCAAGACAATTGTCCCCATGTTTTCATGAGGCTGTGCTGTGTCACATGGATACTGGGTTCCACATGCCCTGGTGATCTACCAAAATAAGAGTATTGGTCTAATAGTGATACTCAACTGTGATGGACAAAACACTCTTTAACAATCTAAAGTTAGAAAGTGTATGTTCATTCAGCGCTGGGTAGCAGCGTAAGGTAATCCTCTAATACGCACTGCAAAACCCAGGTGATCAGA
This sequence comes from Erithacus rubecula, assembly GCF_903797595.1. Lineage (NCBI taxonomy): Eukaryota > Metazoa > Chordata > Aves > Passeriformes > Muscicapidae > Erithacus > Erithacus rubecula. The sequence continues at coordinate 295,477 of NW_027636279.1, forward strand.
GAGTCTATTTATTGACAAAAGACTTAAACAGATGCATATTCATACTAAGAGCCCCTTCCATCTCCACTTCCTATGGTAATTAGCTTGAATAGCCATTAAGCATGAATGATTGACTTCTAAATTAAGTCTGGGGTCATTTTTTGTGGGGAGGGGTCTTAAAAGGAGGAAGTAAAGTGAGTCTTCCTTGCCCTGAACTCTCAACCTTTTCTATCAATGAGAGTACAAATGATTTCTGGGGATAGTCCAATTCTTTAAAGAATGGGTTTCTGCTTGCATTGTCTATGTTTCTTTGGGTCTGCTTACTAGTTTCATCTTTTCCCATTGTAAGCACAGCTGAGAGAACATAAGATGACAGACAATAATTATTTAAGATTCAGATAACTACCTCAAGCCAGGTTTTCTTTCTAATTTCTAACTTTTATTTATTTTCAGCAACGTCTATCTATCAATTTACTTTTTAATTAATTCTAGTAAATAACTAACTTTTAACTAAAATTCTAATATTTCTAATATTAGTGTTTCATTCCCCACTTCTTCTTTGAAATGAGTATTTTATTTTACTCAATATGGGGATTTCTCTTCATCTATCTAAGACTCATGGCAGTGATCTCTTAAAAACAAGTCATATGCCTTTGACAGCGATGCTAAGTCTGCCACTTGTAGTATCTTCCTCTTGGGGGTTGAATGTTTTTCTATTACTGTGTCAATTTAAAGAATTTTTCCCATTATCAGGCTAACGGAATTTGCCGGGTTACACCCAAGATCTTTGACGACTCTAGACAAAAGGGGTAGGTGGGAGTGGCTTCCGGAGGGGTTACTCATGTTTTCGGAGAGCGGAGCCAAGTGGAGGAACCCCCCACACCCTCCCCCCTCCCCGTCTCCAGCCATGAGGCCAAACACAGGAGAGCCAGACGGTCTGCGATCACCTGCCCTGCATCTTCCCTGCTACAGCCTCCTACCTCTGAGGACTCAGCTGACCACCTGTCACGGTGTGACTAGAGGGTTTGCCAATTTTAAATATTTAATTTCCTTTAGAGATAGGATTTAGGAGTAAAGACAATGTAGTCTTAAAACACACAAAAATGCACAAGAAGAAAGATTCTTAGATTATTCCCTCCTCCCTTCATTCCACATTTCTTAAATAACTGCATACAGAGAACACTTCAGTCAGTTATCCACTCAAATAATCATTTCAGTTCACTTAAGAGGGAAAAGTTCCTTTTTCTGTTTTAGACTTAGGGGGTGTCTTCACCTTCAGAGTGTGCATCTGCCGGTGACATACAGAACAATGAATTTTCCTCTAATTCCCAGAGTCCTTCCAGAGCCGTGTATATGGGATACGATGCACACATGGGGTGCTACTTTTAAAGGCAGGCTGCTAAAAACCAAAATCCTCTTCATCTCCTTCTCTATCAAATGTCTCTGTTCATATTCCAGTCCCAAAACAAAGAGCTCAATTTCCTGAGGCAAAAAAAAAGTCGTCATCTTAAGCACACATCCTCCCCAAATATATTTCACAGTTTAAAGGAATTTTAGTGAAGTCACAATTCCCTCATAGCCCCACGAAAAGGTTTTCAGCTACTTATCAGTTGCATCTTTTCAATCTCTTCCCATCAGGAACTTTATCTTCACTCCACTGACCTCTGTAGTCTCCATGCTTTATTTCTTCTCATTTAGGGGAGCTCAGGAGACTGAGAATCTTATTTAGGCATTAAGAAGTTAAAATTGTGTCCAGATAGTGAAAAAGCTGGAGGCCTCTTCTAGCACATGGAAAGCCGAGCTGAGCCGAGCCGGGCCCCCGGCAGAGCCGGTGTTGAGCTGGGCCCCCGGCAGAGCCGGTGCCTGGCCAAGAGGCTGGGCTGGGCCCCAGAACAAGCCCGGAGCCGGGCCGGGGCTCCGGCCGGGGATCCCCACTTCTCCGGAGGCCGGAAGCTGAAAAAGCCCCCCAGAACTTGATCCACTGTGATTTGTGAAAGCGAAATATCTTTGCATTGGTTTCCCGAGCTGTCCAGCACCAAATCAGCTCTCTGATTGGAGCCAGCAGCCCACAGGAGAAGTCCCCAGAGACGGGACAGCCCCCTCCATTCCCGGTCCATGTGGAGCTTCCCCTGAGGGGAAACCACCCTCCCGCCAAGCACGTGAAACCAACACACCACCAGAACCCAAACAGTGAGTGAGGAGCTGCCCTCTCCAGCCCGCTCCCACCTGAGACCATCGTGGCCACTGCCGCCCCCTCCTGCCTCCTCTCCCGCCCACTTCTCTGCTGCTGCTGGGCTTTGCTCATTCTGCAGGACTGGGACCGAGTGCAGAGAGAGTGTGCTTGCAGCTAAAGAAAGGACTGGAACCAAGTTATCTGGTCTGTTTTGTTGGTAATTTTAACAACTGCTGTTTTTTCTGCTTGTATGGTTAGAGGTATTAGTAAAAGAGCGGTTATTCCTAATGTCTTATCTCTGCCTCAGAGTTCTTGATTCAAACAATTATAATACTTGGAGTGGAATTAAAATCTCTATTTCAAAGGAAAACTTCTGCCTTTATTGGCAGACCCCTGTCTTTGAAACCAGGACACTTCCAATTCCCAAGAAGTACAGCAATAGACAAGAGCAAACTTACATTAACTAAAATAAGCAGCACAGTGATTGGGTGAATTAAGGCACTAAGCAAACCAGTTGCAGTTGGTGACCATCCAAATAGCACATCCCACCAATGACGAGACAGATGTTCTTCAACTCATTAAAAAACCCCTTTTGTGGTCTCTATATTAAGGTGTATCATGATCAAAGTCCTTTTCCCTGCATCTTGAATCTCTTTTAAAATTTTTCTTAATTCCTGGTGTTTCAGTAGCTGAATGACTAAAGTTAAATTCATACCTATAGGCGCACACAGTATTTCTTGCACAGTAACCAGGTTTGCCTTTATGTACTGATGTGATATTACAGGTGCCTGATAGGAAAATTGGCATCCTTTGATTTTAGCAAAATTGCAAACACATAAATTGAACTAAGTCTCATTCACAATTTGATTGTCTATTGTTATGGTGGGATATGCTGTTTTAAGACAGACACAACCTTGTCCTATATACACAAGTGAAGTTGTTTGGTTGGTTAGATGCATTTCAAAGTGGCAAATGCTTTGGTCCATGTCCAGGCAAGTATCTTTGTCATTTTTTAAAGTTCCCTCACATATATATCCCAATTGTTTTCTCATAGAACAGGGCTCTAGGTTAATGGCCTGCCATTTTCCTTCAACTTTTCGTGCCCACATTCTATGTTCAGAAGGATACAGTACAGTCCCTTCATGATTTAGTCCTAGAGCAACTATTGGGTGTATTAAGCTCACAGATGCATTATGTATAGTTAAAACAAAAGCTGTCACTGTATTTGTCTCAGGGTTATAGGTAATATTAACCAAAACCCACCAAGGTTGAAGCTCTCTTTCCATTTCAGAGGCATTATCCCAAACAAATTTAAGAATTTCAGCAGGGAATATTCCTTGCTCACCTTCCTTGATAACTGCAGCAGCCGCTGACTGCATCTACATTTGTGCTTGAGTACATCCAAGAGCCAGAGAAATGCTTGCACTAGCTGTGCCTGGGGCTTTAATTATTACTTCATGGTCCTGCTCTTCTATGTTTTCCCATTTTGGTAATATTTTGGCTAGTTTCCAATGATTGTTACATGGTGCTAATAAAGAAGATTGCAAAGACTGTTGTAAATTAACTAAATCACTTCCCATCACAGTCAATTTGTTCATTGACACCTCCAAATCTATTTGGTTTAAAACTCCCAATCTTATTCCTAATATTCCAGTGACGTCTCTCTCTTTCTTACAGCTAGAGGGCATACAGTTTTGAAGCCAAGTAGTCCATTCCACAAAAGGAGTTTTGAGAAATGGTGCACATTCTGGCCGAATGGTAGAAGCATTTACTTGCATTCCCATTTCTACTCGCTTCAGAGGTTATCCTGGGTTAGTTAGCAGTCTCTGAATTCTTGGTTTTTTAATAGCATATGGTACAATTTTAGTAATGGTGGGAATTATAAGTTTTTCCTTTTTCTTTGAAATAATTGGAGTTTGGATTGTTACAGCCTTCTCTGACACTGGTGGGGTTGATTTGGCTTTGATTTTGTGAAACTCAATGCAGTATTGAGTAACAATAAAATCAAGATCAAACCCTTTGGCTGCACATCCTTCAATTTTAAGTCTAAATTCAGGACATGTGGTCAAACATTTGTCACAGCATCCAGGACCAACTTGGATCAGTTCCATGAGTGGATGGTGAGCCTCATGGAACCCATCTTGTATGAATGCATATTCACATTCTCAAACATTCCTCTCTTCCCTCATATTTGCATTTGTGACCCTTATCATTCAGCTCAAAGCCCTACAAGAGTAGGGATAGTAAGCTTTCCCTTGGCATTAATAAATCTCGGTTACATTGTACTGATATGTTGTTGTTTTGACTCTTATTATAGTTGTGTGTCTATTATTATAGTTGTGGCAATGACCACAAGGGTCACAACCATTTGCATTATGTCCATGATATATGTAAGTCCATTACTCCCTGTTCTTGGTGAATTTCAGCTTCAGGTCCCTGTTGCCTGGTGCAGTTTCCCAAATTTCTTCAGGAGCCTTCTTCACTCGGGATTGATGAATCCACGCCTTCTGTTCCTTGATTTGACTGCCGTGAAGGTGGTGAGGAGTACCTGGAAGGGTCCTTCCCACTGTGGTTCCAAAGTCTTCTCTGCAAAAGACTTAACATATACATAATTCCAGGTTGTACATGATGTACTGGCCCATCTAATTCTTTGCTTTGGGCCCCAGCCACATATTTTCCAATTTCTCTAAGTTGTTTATTTAGGGCCACCATTTATTTGTGTAGAGTTTGTTCCTCTACTTGAATGGGTGTTATTCCTTCTTGGACTGCCTATGGTCTCCCATACAATATTTCAAAAGGGCTTAATTTCCCTTTTGTTCTTGGTTTTGTTCTAATCCGTACTAATGCCAGTGGAAGAGCCTGGGGCCAAGGCAAATCTGCCTCTTGCCCCAGTCTAAAAAATTATTGTTTGATCATATGGTTCATTTTGTTTACTTGGCCACTGGGTTGAGGGTGATATGAAGAATGCAATTTCTAATCTATTCCCAAGTGGTGACTAATTTTCTGTACAATTTTTGAGATAAAATGTGGCCCTCTATCAGAAGATATAGTGGCTGGGACTCCAAAACATGGTATTATTTCTTGTAACCATGCCTTGGTCACCTCTCGTGCCTTAGCTGTCCGAGTAGGGAAGGCTTCTGGCCATCCTGAAATGTATCTGTTAACACTGATAAGTAACGATACCCCCCCTTTCCTGGGCAATTCTGTAAAATCAATTTGCCATTGCTGCCCAGGTACACAGCCCTTCCTAATTTGTCCACCTTCAGGCTTTGGAATGTTTTTAGGATTAGTTCGGAGGCAAAGACCACACTAACAAGTTACTTGTGTAACTGTGCCTTGTAATTTTCTAGACAGAATTCTATCCTTTAAATAATTGTACAGGGCGTGTATTCCCCAATGTGTTTTCTCATGTTCTTTTAGCACTAGTGACCACAACAAGTAAGAAGGTTCTACAACTTTACCTTCTTTGGTTACAGCCCAACCTTCCTGGTTATAAGTTGCTTCTTCTTCCTTAATAAGTTTTTCATCCTTTTTGTTATATACTGGCTTACCTTCAATAGAGATCTTTCCATCTGGAATTAATGCTGCCTCGACTATTTCATTGGGTACCTCACCTTTGGCTGAGTTTTTTGCCTCTCTGTCCGCCAGCATATTTCTTTCTTCCAATTCTGAACTCACTTTTTGGTGTTACCTCATGTGCATAGTAGCTACCTTTTCAGGTAACTGAACTGCATCTAATAGTTTTAGTATTCCTTGGGCATGTTTAATATTTTTTCCTTGTGAGTTCAGCAGTCCTCTTTCTTTCCAAATAGCTCCATGTGCATGTACCACTCCAAATGCATACCTTGAGTCTGTATAAATGTTGATTTCTTTTCCTTTTGCCAGCTCTAAGGCCCGGGTTAAGGCAATAATTTCAGCTTTTTGTGCAGAGGTGTTTGTTGGCAATGGTTCAGACTCTATTACCTCTCTGCTTGTGGTAACCTCATACCCAGCATGTCTTTTTCCCCCTGATGATATAGCTGCTCCCATCAGTGAACCAGCTCTCAGCGTCCTTGAGAGGGATGCCCTTCAGATCCAGGTGACTGCAGTAGGTGGCTTCAATGGTCTCCAGGCAGTCGTGGATCACTGATTCTCCCATGTTCCTGCTGAGGAAAGAAGCTGGGTTCACAATGTTAGTTACCACAATTTCAACATCATCTTGTTCTACCAGTATGGCCTGGTACTTTAGAAATCTTTGTGGGGAAAGCCAATGTCCCCCTTTTGCCTCTAGGACTGAAGACACTGTGTGGGATACTAGCATGGTCATCTTCTGGCCTAGGGTGAATTTGTGTGTCTCTTGGATGTTCCCTGCTGCTGCTGCAGCAGCTCTGAGGCACCCTGGCCACCCCTTGGCTGCCATGTCCAGCTGTTTGGAGAGGAGGCGACTGCCCTCTGGTACAGCCCCAGGTCTTGTGCTAGTACTCCCAGAGCAATCCCTTGCTTTTCATGAGAAAACAGAAAACAATGGTTTACTCACATCTGGAAGTCCCAGGGCTGGAGCTGACATAAGAGCCTTCTTCAGTTGGTTGAAGGCTCATGTTGCTTCTGTTGTCCACTGAAGATCCCTGCTCTCTTCCGTGATTAAGTCTTACAGGAGTTTAACGAACAATCCATAGTTATAAATCCACAGTCTGCACCACCCCGTCATGCCTGGAAAGGTTCTCAGTTCTTTCACTGTCTGGGGTTTCGGGTTTGGCATGTTTCTTCCTTAAGGTCTTTCCCCAAGGTCCTTTGTCCAGCACTTGCTTCATAGCCCAGGTAAATCACTGTTTGTTTCACCATCTGGGCTTTCTTTTGGGATACCTGGTACCCCTGCAGGCCCAAAAAGTTTAGGAGGCTCACCATCCAATCCACACATGCCTCCTGGGTCTGGGTGGCTAATAAGAGGTCATCCACCTACAGAAGCAGCTGTCCTCCTGGTGGGGGTTCCCAAGACTCCAAATCCTTTGCCAGCTGTTCTCCAAATATAGTAGGAGAGTTCTTGAACACCTGGGGCAGTACACACCATGTGAGCTGAGTTTTACGTCCAGTTTTGGGATTCTGTCATTCAGATGAAAAACTTTTCTGGCTGGCTTCATGGAGAGGGAGGCAAAAGAAAACATCCTTCAAATGTAACACAGTAAACCAGGTTACTTCAGGTGTTCAAAGAGTTAACAACGTGTAGGGGTTAGCAACCACTGGGTATAAATCTTCAGTTATCTTATTAACAGCTCTTAAATCTTGTACTAACCTATATGATCCATCAGGCTTTTCCAGGGGCAAAATAGGAGTATTAAAATCAGATTGACACTCTTTTAATAGTCCTATTTGCAAAAGGTTTTTTGGGCTTATTCGTTCTATGTCTTCCCTTTTTAAAGGATATTGTTTGACCCTTACAGATTGTTCTCCTTCTTTAAGTCGAATTTGTACTGGTAGACCATTCTTTGCTTTCCCTGGTATATTAGAGGCCCACACTCCAAGGAACACCTGATTTTTTTTTTTTTTTAATAATTTCTTCTTTATTTTCAACTTAAAAATTCCACATATTGTTGATCTTTTACCTCCAAAGTAATTTACCCATTTTTAAATGTTATTTTTTGCTTCCAGCTGCCCTAGCTGATCCCTGTCTAAAAGTGCAGATGGAGCTTCAGGCATATACAAAAATCGATGAATTCTGTACTGTTTTCCCAATTTATACTTTCATGGTCTACAAAAAATATGCTTTTCCAGGTTGGCCAGTAGCCCTTATACATTTTTTTGTATTATTGCTACTAGTTTGGTTTTTTCTCTGCTTTACAGCCCTCTTCTCAATTGCTGAAAACTGTCCATGCCTCATTGAACAGTCTCCAAGTTCCAACTTGCTGGGCCCCGCATCTTCTGGAGCTTTCACTTGATGTCACTTTTAGATTGCCTTAAAAGCAAGTTCACCAATTGTTTTATTCCCTCATCAGATTCAGGATCCAGAGTGTTGAGTTGATGCATTGCTCCTCGTAACTGGTACAGAAATTCAGGATGAGTTTGATAAGAATTCTGTTTAATAGCATAAACATAAAATAGCATAACATAAAATAGGGTGGATACAGTCGGGTTGGCTCCTGTGGCTCGGTAATTGGGAGAGAACTCCCATATTAATTACTGTTCTCTCAAGTGAGGATGAAGTAGGGGATGAAGCAGGGGTAAAACCTAAAGTTGATGACAATTACAAATCTGCTTCCCATACCATAATCCCCCTTTCTTAAATTTTAGGGGGTGATCTAAGCAATTCCTCTGTCACTTCTTCCTTAGTTTCCATACAATACACCTTCTCAGGATGTGTACACCTGTGATTTATTGAGCATGTGATGCAACACTTTTTGGTTTTTTTCTTATTAGCTTTATTATCTTTTTCAAGAGCCAACACTAAAGGGTCAGAGGGTGGTCTAATTCCACAAGCCCTTTGCCACTCGGTGATTCCTAACGGTGAAAAACATGTCAGCATAAGTAACTTTATGCCATTTCTGCTCACACCTAAGGAAAAGCATCAGCTGTACCAAAGTGTTATAGTCCAACGTCCCTCATGGGGGCCACTTCACCCCCTCCTCAAGTTTATAAAGTGGCCACCACTGTGTGCACAACTTAATAAGCTCTCTTTTAGTTTCTATATCCTTATGATCCACCAGCTCTTTCCAATATGCCACAACACATCTAAAGCACTACCTTTAGGAACCTCTTTGCTTTCACTTGCCCCCATATTGAAAATTCCTTTTTCTCTCAATGTTTTTTAACCTTGTCCCAGCTTCGGAGCTTCACCTAACAGTACCTTGGTATAAAGATCTTCCACTTACACACTTGTCTGACCCACAATTTACAACAAACTACACAATGAAACACAACTTAGGGTTACAGTTACAGACCTCTCTTGGACAGGGAAGTTCCTTTGTTCTGGGATCCCCCTCCCTGAACCTTCTATTCCTGGCATATAATTTTATCAGCAAAGGAAATGGGAAGGAATAAAAGCAACCAACAATATAAAGAGTTAACAGTGAAAACCAATGAACCAAATAATTTAAAATAACTCAAAATTCACACATATTGCAACCAAACACTCTTAAACAATTCACTTATAAAACTTTAACAGTGAAAACCAATAAACCAAATCACTTAAAATAACAGTAAGGGACACACATATTGAAATTAAACACTTTTAAACAGCTCACTCACAAAGCAACAAATTTATTCTTTCCCCCTTTAGTTACTAATCATAGGTATCAAACCTGTCTCGTTATACCTAGGGTTAAAATTCACAATGCTCTGCCAAAAATCTATCAAACTTTGGTCAGAACACAATTTCTCTGTGGTGGGGGAAGAAAGCAGCTCTGGGCTCACGTCACTGCCTCACCCCTCTGCACTCAGAAACTAACCTTGCTTAGTCAAAACGCCACCTTTCATACTAACAATTTTTAAAGCTTCACAAACAACTAACTATATTTTTTTACAAATCCACAATTCTTCTGCTTACACACAGTTAAAATACACACACAGAGCCTAGTTCACACAATTCAAGCATAATGCCAGTGCTCCAAATTCCTCTGCCCTCCTGGGCATAAATATCCCTTCTACTACTCAGGTGTAAACCTCAAAATTTTTCACAACTTACACATGCAAAACTTTTGCCAACACACTCCCAAAAGCACAGAAACCAAAACACATATGACGCACCACTGTCCCACAATTCAAGCATACAAAGCTCACAAAAACAAGCTGCACACTTAACCACATACATACATTTGGCACACGCAAACTCTGACCAAGCCCACAGAAGGAGTCACCACAAACCGATGCCCACAAGCTTGGTGACCCAAACTGGAAATCACCTCCACACCACCTTTAAACCACAAATCAAACTGGAGCCACCACTGCTCCAGTACCACAGCAACACTGGCAATGCTGTTATTGCCACTGCCCGAGCTCTGCTGACACACTGCCGTGTGAGCTCTGCTCCCGGGGCCACGACCGGCCCCCGCTATCCCCCACTATGGGCAAGAGCTCCTGGAGCTGTTACAGCCCCACCTGGAGCACAAACCAAAACCAAATTCCACAGAAACTTAAAAACAAATCCACTTTAGGCTTTTTCACTGTGTGCTCAATGTCTTGCAGTGTCTTACCAGTTTTCCTCTCTGACAGGTACCTATCTATAAGTTTTAAACAGAGCTTTTTGTCTGTATCTTCGGCAGTTCTAGTTCTGCTCCCCGGGGTGCCAGTGAGGAAAAGGAGTCCTCTTCCTAGGAAGATCCCAGGTGGGCACCCTAGAAGGGTCCCAAACCCCACTGGCCCCTCGGACAGAGAGAACATGGTCCCACCAGAGTTGCCAACTGATTTACCAAAATATGAGTATTGGTCTTATATTGATACTCAACTGTGACAGACAAAAGACTCTCTAACAATTTAAAGTTACAAAGTGTGTGTTTATTCAGCGCTGGGCAGCAGCATGAGGTAATCCTCTAAAACACAGTTAAAAATCACAGGTGATCACAAAATCTATTTATTGACAAAGGATTCAAGCAAATACATATTCATAATAACAGCCCCTCCCATCCCCTGTTTCCTATGATAATTAGCTTGAATAGCTATTAAGCATGCGTGATTGACTTCTTAAATTAAGTCTGGGGTAATTTTCATGAAGAGGGTTCTTAAAAGGAGGAAGTAAAGCGAATCTTCCTCACCCTAAACTCTTGACCTTTTCTATCACTGACAATACAAATGATTTCTGGGGATAGTCCAGCTTCTCAAAGAATGGGTTTCTGGTTGCATTGTCTGTGTTTCTTTGGATCCGCTTACCAGTTTCATCTTTTCCCATTGTAAACACCGCTGAGCAAATATAAAATGACAATCAATTATTTAAGTTTAATATAACTACCTCCTTCTAATTTCTAACTTCTAATTATTTTTAGCAAGGTCACTAAAATCCTAATTTTCTAAGATTAGTGTTCTATCAGAGGAAAGTCTAATCCCACAACTTCTCTGCCATTTAGAAAGGGAAAAACATATCAGCGTATGTCACCTCGTCCCATTTTTCTACTCTTTTAAAATATAACATCAACTGCAACATGGTTACTTAATCCAAACTCCCCGAGGGCAGCCGTCAGATGCCTTCTCCCAGTTTATAAAGTGGCCACCAATGTGTACACAACTTCATATGATTTCAATACTTCCATACCCCACAAGTTCTCTCTAACGTGCTAGAATAAAGCCTAGGGGACTGACTTTAGAAATCTCCTTGCTCTGGCTGGTGCCCATTGTTCTTTCCAGTTTTTGGTTTTGGTTTTTTTTTGGTTGTTTTTTTTTTGTTTGTTTTTTGTTTTTTTTGTTATTGCTTGTTTGTTTACTTTTTTCCTCAAGTTCCTTTATTTTATACCAGCTCTCTTCCTTGACCTAGTAGTCTCAGAATATGAAAATATTAACCACATGCAGTCCTGATTATTTCTGCTCTCTTCTCTAAATTATTTGAAATGCCCCTTCTCCAATAGCTCAAACAGCTGGCTGCTTCTTTCTGTTATTTTACCAAGCAGAAATTCCACAAATACATACTTGTATCTCAAATACCGAAAGATAAACTACAAGGGGAGCCTTATAATTCATGTTACCAAGCTGGCACCATTCCCAGTCTTTTTCAAAAACATCCAAATTCTCCAGCTTTAAACCTTTTCCACAGACTAGACTCACTACTTCAAAATGATTGTGTGCTACTTTCCTATTATAGAATCTCAGGAGCTTCAGAGCACACCTGGGGCACCTGGGTCTCCTTCTACAAGATATACAATGCCATCTCTTGTTGCACCCTCTACAGCAGAGAAAGACCCAACTTGGATGCCACCCTGGTTCCCAATGAAAAATTGTCAGCCCACACAAAAAGCAAGGAGTTACCCTTATTAGTTCCCACCACAGTGGGTTTCTGAGATTATTCTCAACTGGGAGTTGTTCCCAGTAAAAAACCAAAAATAATTACTTGTTTGACTTTAATACAATCCCCCTAAAAACACCCTCATTCTCTTCCCTTTCCCCCGTTTAACAATAGTCCTGTCTTTTCCTTCACCTGGTTGGAATCCAAACCATCAGAGAGCCCTTGCCTGGATGGTTGGGCACTTGCGGATCACTCCTGAGATTCGTTGGCCACTTTTAACAATATAATTGCAATTATAATTTTTAGCACAAGATGGTAATGTTGTACCAGAAATGAACTGACTCTTAACTTGTTGCAACTATAACTTTCAACACAAGGTGATAGTGTTGCCTCAAAACCGTACGATAGCCATCAGAATTGTAGCAAAATCTCACATCTGATCACAACCACAACAACAGCTTGTCAAGATAGCATCAATAAACAAGGATTTGCCCAAACTTACCCCCACAATTGCTGGTGGTGCCCTCCAAGGCATGCAAATCCTTTCACTGGCAGTTTAAACACCAGGATTCACTCAAGCCCACCCCCAGAAGTTGATAGCGGTGCCCTCTACGGCAGAGCAGAATCCCTTCACCAGTAACTTAAACAGTTCTTTCTGCTTGCAAGCGGTACCTTTCAGACCACATCGTGCATAGAACATCTTCTATGTCTTACCAATTAACCCTCTCACCCTGGGGTAATTTTAAAATCATAAACATACCATTTTGTCCTTGGCCAGCAGACTTGTCTGTCTCCCATACTGAAACAGGCAGGATTGAAGGCCTTTTGTCCAAGAGGGACTTGGGTTGGTGCACCTGGAGCTATTACGATCCCATCTGTTCCTGCAGGAAGAGAAGGACCTGCTGTGGCTGTCAAAATGATTCATGAAAGGCCTCATGGAAACAAGAATCCAATATGACTCTGCCATTGTGACACTGCAGAGCCCAATGAAAGCAAGGGAACAGGTGACAGGTCTGGTTGGCTTGGCCTGACTGGTGCAACTGCCCGTGGCATGTCAAGTGTCTCTTTTCATGAGCCCCTTAAACACTGGAGCTCTGGGCTTTCCTTCAAATGGAAAAGAACTGTCTCATTCAAGCATCCATAGCCCCTCAGATGGAAACCCAAAATGGGATTCCCCCTCCAAAACTCCCAACATCCAGGGATTGCTCCTGGAAAAAAACTTCTGTTTCCAACATGTTTGGCTGCCCTTGTCTTCCTGAGGGCTGGATCTCAACTGCCTTCAAACACTGGTGCTCAATGCTTTTCTTCCAAAGGAAAGAGTTATCCCTACTGTACTGGCATCCATACCTAAAACTGGAACTTTTCCTCCAAAATTCCTGACTGCAAGGGTTTCTCACAGACAAAGGCTGCCAAGACAGATGGCTTTTGTTGGCCTCTGGTTGTTGCCTCTATTCTGCCCTGAAACACTGGGGTTCCATGCTTTCCTTCCTATGAAAATGAACAATCCCTCTTCTCCAGGTGCCCATGGCTGAAATGGATATTCCTCCTGCAGAAGTCCCAGATCCATAGATTGCTCTTACACAAAAGCTGCCATTAGAGACAGGTCTGGCTGGCCTTGGCCTCCTGAGGGCCAGCTCTCATCTGTCTTCCAGAAACTGAGGTTCTGTGCTGTACTTTCTGTGGAAAATAGCTGGCCTTCTCCTCTAGGCAAATAAGCAGAAATTTGGATTAAATTTTAAAATTTCCAATACCCAAGATTTGCTCTCAGACAAACCTGCCAGGAAAGTCTGCTCTGTCTGGCCTTGGCCTCTGGTGGCTGAAGTTCATTAGCCCCTGAAACACTGGGGCTCCACGATTTAATTCCTGTGGAGACCATGGTGAAACTGAGGGGACTTCTGAAATGAAAGGAGCCATTGTGACACTGTGGGGACCTTGTGGAACCAAGGACATCACTGTGGGACTTCTGGGCCACATGGTCCCAAGGGGCTGGTGTGAAGCTGCAGGGCTGTGTGGAACCAAGAGGCCATTGTTGCATTACAGGGCCTCATGCAGCCAAAGTGCCCTTGTGATCCAGCAGGGCACCATGGATCCATGGAGACCATTGTGACACTGTGGGACCCCATGGAATCAAAGGGCCATTATGAGCCTACAGGGCCTCATGGAAACAAGGGGCCATTGTGACACTCCAGATGCAAGGAGAACATTGTGACACTGAGGGTCCTTATGGAACCAAGGGGACATGGAACAGAACTGGCTGGTTTTACTTCCCAGGAGCCACCTGACAGGTCTGACTGATCCTGGTATGTTGAGGGCTGCAACTCATCAGCCTCTGGAGAACTGGGGCCCTGTGCTTTCTTTCTTATGGAAAAACCATCTGTCTTTCCTGGTAGCCAAGGCCAAAATTGATACTCCCCCTGAAATTTCCCTGCATGTAGGGGTTCTCCAAGATACAAGCTGCCAAAACAGGATGGAGAGCTCCTGGCTGGCCTTGGCCTCCTGTGGTCACCTCTCATCACAAGGAAGCCTTGAGGAAGCTATTTGAACAGGTTAGACTACTGGAACATAAATGAGTCTCTTATCCTCTGAAAAACTCCAATGATCTTCTGATTATACGGGCCTTTTTTTCCCCTCATTGTTTATTATGCATGTAATAATTTTTTTCAGCTAGATGATATTGCACTCATCACTCTAGCACTGTTATCTGACACTAAACACCTTCGCTACATATGGATGCAGGTCACCTGCATAAACAATACCATAAAGAATGCATCAAGAGTAATTTGTCTCTGCTCCTATCTGTCACATCTCCTCTGGAGGTGGAGGTGCAGCTGTGGTGCCACAGCAGCCCTGGGGCTCTGTGCCCCATGGCCTCCCTGCTGGGCAGCCTCTGCCAGCTCCTGCACAGCCTGGGGGCTGCCCTGACAGCCCTGCCCCGGGCTCTGCCGGGCTCTGGGCCAGCAGAGAGGCCAGGCAGGGCTGGCCATGGCTGGGAACAGGCCCTGAGACCCGCAGGAGGATGGAGTTGGGCCACAGCCAAACTCAGCCCAGGGCAAACCTGGGCTCAGCAGCCAGGGCTGGCAATGTCTGGGGACAGAGGCTGGCGCTGACAAATGTCCTGGGCCCCCTCCCTGCTCTGTGCATGCCACCAAGGGACCAGAGCAGCCTCCTCTCTGGGCCACTTGCCTGTTTCCAATGCCTTCCCCAGGCGCTGGCTCTGCCCCACAAGGGCTGGGCTGAGTCCTGCCCCTGCATGCTCAGCCAGGCTGAGATGGACACTGCTGGTGTCTCTGGCAGGCTCTCTCAGGCCAGCCCAGCTCCCTGCAAGCTGTGCCAGCTGCCCTGAGCTCTGTGCAGCACCAAGGGCCTCTCCCCAGCACAGCCCAGCCAGCTCTGGCCCCACAGCTCTGCTCAGGGCAGGGGGCTCTGGGCAGTGGCCCCACGGCTTCAGCCCCTGGCAAGGGCACAGCAGCAGCTGCAGCTCAGACAGGACTCAGCCCCAGCCATGGGCAAGGTGCTTGGCCAAGGCAAAAGGAGGCTCCCTGTGTGCCCTGCTCCCCTCTCCCTGAGCTCCTGAGAGCTCTGCAGTCCCTGCTGCCATCCCATCTGCCCAGGCCAGCACAATAGCCCCGGCCTTGGGGCTCTGCAGAGCTGCTCCTGCTCCAGGCCCAGGGCCCATCCCAGAGCTGGGGCAACCACAAAGCTGTGCCCATTTCTGTTCATTGCTGCTCTGATGAGGATGGATCCTTTGCCACTTGGAGGCGACTGATGAATTTTACTAGTCCAGAGCTCTCTTCTTTCTTGATCTCTTCAGTTCAGGAATTCAGCAACAAATGCTGATAAACATTTGTTCAAAACACCCAAACAAGAAAAGCCCTTGGGAATAATTTAAGTTTTCAATTCTTTTGTGGTTAATTAAACAGATTTCAGAAGTGTATTTCAAGTGAATGTAATATGTTTTAAAAAATGGAGAGAGAACTGTTTTGTCTTGTTGTTTTTCCTGTTTCTAGATGGATATCAGTAATCTCCAATTGATATTGACCCCCAGCACTTTCTAGTGCAATCTGAATAAATATGAAAATCAAGATCCTTGAAGACTGACCATCAATATCACTTTGTCCCTACTCCCTCCCCAGCATTTCTCTCATCCAACCCCTGGGACACGTATGGGTCAGGAATGGTGTGGCCTGCAAGATCAGGGCAGTGGGTTTTTTTCTGTGTTCGGCACTGGTTGGGCAGCACCTTGAGTGCTGTATCCAGTTCTGGGCTGGCCAATTTAGGAAGGACATGGAGGGGCTGGAATGTCCAGAGAAGGGCAACAAGGCTGTTGAAGTGCCTGGAATGCAAGGACAGTGAGGAGCAGCTGAGGGAGCTGAGGATGTTTATCCTGGAGAAGAGGAGGCTCAGGGGAGACAAGGTGGTGTCAGAGCACAGGTTGGACTTGATGATCTCCAAGATCTTTTCCAGCCTGGCTTATTCTGTGATTCTCTGAAACCACCCTTGGAGCAATTGCAGGATGAGCCCTGGGCCTCCTCTTCAGAAGGTCCAGCAGCCCAGGTCCCTCAGCTTCTCTTCACAGACCCCAAAGCCCATTCTGTCAGTCCTGTAGGGCCTCTCCAGCCCCTCCTCACTGCCCAGGACAGGGAGCCCCACACCCAGACACAGCAGCCCAGATGTGCCCCCCTGGCCTGTGGTGCCTGTGACAAGGGAGCAGCAGGAGGAACTGAAGGACCCTGCAGACAATTCCTGAAGCATTTCTAGGATGATCCTGCTCCCCAAGGGACATTCCCATGGTGCCAACTCAGGAACTGAAATGGGCACTGGGGCCAGGGAGGACAGGGATAACAGGGGTGGGCTGTTTGCAGGGGAGGGGACATGGATAGGCAATAGGAAGAAATCTGGATCAGAAAAGAGGAAAAAAATCACTGGTGAAGCAAAGGAAATGCTCAGGGCAGTTTGGGGGTGATTGCCAGGCAGCCCTGGCTCTGAGCAACAACATCTGCAGTGGGACAGGAAACTCACAGCTCATGGGAACAAACTCTCTGGCTGACTGCAGAGGCCGTGACAAACCGTAGTGGTTTCCCTCCCATCCCCAGCCCTTGCTGACTCCAGGGGCTGATGGCATTTGTGCTCACTCAGCTCCATCTCCCCACAGCAGCACCATGGGGGTGCTGACGCCTGCTCTGTGCAGTGCAAACAGGGGCTCCTGAGCCAGTGCTGCCGTGTCTGTGCCTGCAAGGATGCAGCCCCTGTGTGAGCTGGGGGAGAGGCCAGGGCTGCAGAGGGGGGATGTTGTTGGCAGGTGCGTGAGGATGCTCTGGGATGCTGCCCTGGGCTGTCCAGCACAGTGGGGATGGATCAGCCCCTGCTCTGCTGCTCCTTGCCAGGCTCTCCCCCTTGCAGGGGCCTTGCAGAGCACCAGCCATGCTGTTTGCCCCCAGCCTGACCACAGCCAGCCTGGGGCTGCTCACTGGGGTTTTCTCTGCTCAGCATTGGCCTGGCCAAGTGTTGTGGAGAGAGCCTGGGCAAGGAGCTTGGAGCCCCCAGGCCCTGCCCTGAAGCGTCAGTACTGGCCCAGCAGTGCCCATGGCCTGTCCCTGCTGCAGCCCCGGCACTGCCACCCCCAGGGCTGTGCCCAGCCCCAAGAGCCCTCAGGCCCTACAGCAACACAGGGGGCAGGAGGACAGCGGGGCAGTGGCACGGGAGCAGCACTGGCAACACCAAGTGCTGCTGCTGCTGGGCACAGCTGCTGTGCCAGCACTGATCTACTGCAGCTCTGCACACAGACGTTGCTGCTGCAGCTCCAGAGAAGGGAACAAAAGGGGCATCTCTGGAGGAATCTTTGCTAGCACATATTTTTTTTTCATTGAAAGTCTCTGAGAGCACAGTTCCTTATTGAAACAGTCTGTGGATCTGAGTTTATTTGAAGTGAAACAGAAAGAGAAATGGCATAATGAATGACCCTTATTTGTGGAAAATATTAAAAATTAAAATAACGAAAAAAACAAAAAAAAACCCCAAAACAAGAGCCTGCAACCAAACATTAAATTGCTATCACAATATACTTTTTTACAAGTTATTTTCAGAAATTGGAAACCAAGTTAATGTTTCTGAAATGGTTTAGTGATCAGTCTCCACACTTCAGCCTTGAGCTCCTGGTTCCTCAGGCTGTAGATGAGGGGGTTCAGGGATGGAGGCACCACCAAGTACAGAACTGACACTGCCATATCCAAGGATGGCGAGGACATGGAGGGGGGCTTCAAGTTGGCAAATGTGCCGGTGCTGATTAACAGGGAGACCACAGCCAGGTGAGGGAGGCAGGTGGAAAAGGCTTTGTGCCTTCCCTGCTCAGAGGGGATCCTCAG
Organism: Erithacus rubecula; assembly: GCF_903797595.1. NCBI lineage: Eukaryota > Metazoa > Chordata > Aves > Passeriformes > Muscicapidae > Erithacus > Erithacus rubecula. The sequence goes on from NW_027636279.1 coordinate 313,889, forward strand.
CACAACCCTGAAGATCTGCACATAGGAGGAAACAATGAACACAAAACAACCAAATGATAAACAGATACCAACAGCAAGAAGACCAAGTTCCCTGAGGTAGGATTTGGAGCAGGAGAGTTTGAGGATGTGTGGGGTTTCACAGAAGAACTGGCCCAGGGCATTGCCATGGCACAGGGGAAGGGAAAATGTATTGGTTGTGTGCAGCAGAGAAGTGAGAAAGCCACTGGCCCAGGCAGCTGCTGCCATGTGGGCACAAGCTCTGCTGCCCAGGAGGGTCCCGTAGTGCAGGGGTTTGCAGATGGACACGTAGCGGTCGTAGCACATGATGGTCAGGAGATAGTACTCTGCTGAGATGAAGAACAGAAAGAAAAAGATTTGTGCAGCACATCCTGAGTAGGAGATGTTCCTAGTGTCCCAGAGGGAATTGTGCATGGCTTTGGGCACAGTGGTGCAGATGCAGCCCAGGTCAGTCAAGGCCAGGTTGAGCAGGAAGAAGAACATGGGGGTGTGCAGGTGGTGGCCGCAGGCTACGGCGCTGATGATGAGGCCGTTGGCCAGGAGGGCAGCCAGGGAGATGCCCAGGAAGAGGCAGAAGTGCAGGAGCTGCAGCTGCCGTGTGTCTGCCAATGGCAGCAGGAGGAAGTGGCTGATGAAGCTGCTGTTGGACATTTGCTGTGTCTTGGCATGGGCATCTGTAAAAAAAGCAATCATGGAATAGTTCAGCTTGGAAAGACTTTAAATAACCCAGCCCATCTTGGTGGCACTTTCACCCCACTGCCTGCCCAGGGCTCTGCTGCCTGGAGCTGTCCCTGACAGCAGCTGCTTCCCTGTGCCCAGGGCTGGACTGTGCCAGTGCTGCCTGAGCCCAGCCCAGCCCTGGGGGCTTAGCTTTGCCCTGCAGATCCCTCCAGCACAGGGCACTGCTCAGGGCCAGCTCTGCCTCTGCAAAATTGTGATGGCAACGTCAGAGCATCCCTGAGGATGCTGGAAAAGCAATACAGATGCTGCATTTAAGGGGTCCTGTGCTGATTTTTGTCACTGCCTAATTTTTGAGATCTGAGGAATTTTCTTAGCTTTTTATTATCTTGAAGTGAGAGAGGAATATCAGTGTGAAATCTCCCATCCAGGAAACCCAGAGCAGTAGATTTAAAAAGAAAGATTTTCCCTTTTAGGCAGCTGCTCCCTGGCTGTGCTTCCTGTATAATCTCATTGGAAACCTTCTGGATTTAAATGTCATGCTGGGGGCAGCCCTGAACAATGCAGCATCCTCACCACACAAGGAGAACACTTCCAAGCCTTAGCAGCTGTCTCCTTCCACCCAGACCTTGTCCCTCAGTGCTGGGGCAGCTCCCCGGGCTGGCTGAGAGCTGTCCCTGGCTGGCAGCAGAGTCCGTGCCCCAGCACAATGCCCTGGGCTGCAGGACCCTGCTCTGCAGGACAGTCCTGGGCACCCCTGACTGCTCTAGACAAGAGAGAATCAGAGAATGTACTCACAGAGTCTGTAGGCATTGGGATGTTCCAGCTTTAGGAGATCATTGCAGGAGCTGCAGCTGCCTTGTCCTGCAGCCAGAGGCTTCCTGTGTCAAGGGCTGGGAGTGATTCTGCCCCAGTCACTTCTGAGCACCTTCCCAGCCCTGGCTGATTGGAGCTCTCAGTCCTTCTGTGCTGTGCCAAGATGGCTGCAGGCAGTGCTTCAGCCCTGCTTGTCTGGGAAAAAAACCTGCTCATACAGAGAAATGTGTTTTTGAAGCTCTTCTTGTTTGCCATGGGCTCCTTCTGTGCCAGAAGCCCAGCCCAGCTCACCAACACAAAAACACAGCACATAGACTTTAATGACTCTCTCATGGCTTTGGTGTTGCTTACAGTGGTTTTAGCTCCCAAGACAGTGTTTTGAAAACTTTTCCAGAACTAAAAGTCAAATTGAAACTTTGAACTTTGTTGAAGCTTTAAGGGATTTCACTGGGAGTCACAACTGAGAACATGTCCCCAGGTTCCAGTTAAAGCAGAACACTGGTGGCACTAATGATAGGTGAGGACAAACCAGAGAAAGGTCTCTGAGATTGAGGAAACCTGGATGTGTTTCAGGAATGCAAAGGGCCAAGGCCTGAGCCCCAGCCCCTGGCGGGGCAGATCCTGTCCCTCCCTTGAAACACTAATCTTAGAAAATTAGGATTTTAGTGGCCTTGCTGAAAACAATTAAAAAATTAGAAAGGAGTAGTTATCTGAAACTTAAATAATTAATTGTCTGTCAGTTTATGTTTGCTCAGCTGCGTTTACAATGGGAAAGGACGAAACTAGCGAGCACAGCCAAAGGAACACAGACAATGCAACCTGAAACCCATTCTTTGGACAATTGGACTATCCCCAGAAATCCTTTGTTTTGTCAATGATAGACAAGGTCAAGAGTTTAGGGTGAGGAAGATTCACTTTACTTCGTCCTTTTAAGAACCCTCCTCATGAAAATGACCCCAGACTTAATTTAAGAAGTCAATCACACATGCAAGCTAATTACCATAGGAAGCGGGGAATGGGAGTGGCTGTTATTATGAATATGTATTTGTTTGATTCCTTTGCTAATAAATAGACTTTGTGATCACCTGTAATTTTGCAGTGTGTATTAGAGGATTACCTCATGCTGCTGCCCAGTTGAGTATTGATATAAGACCAATATTCATAATTTGGTAATTCAAGACTGCAATGGCTCATTCTTCTGTGTGCCCAGACCTCCTAAGGAGGCATTCAACATAGTAATCTCTTGGGGAATGCTTCAATCACCTCTTCTCTTAACTAAAAAAAAAACCAAAATATTCTCTTGGCTGATAAAAAGAATCATGAGGTGCACTTTGAAATCTCCTTCCTTAACAAAACTCCGAACTTTCTGCAAGCAGCTGCACAAGCCCTGGAGACTTGAAGAAGAAGGAAGACAAGGAGCTCCAGAGGGCTTTCTCTATTTCAATGAGCTCCACAGTGGATTTGGGGCTGAGTCCAGGACCCCAAGGCACTGCGAGAAGTTTGAAGAAGCTGCTCAAAGAGTCAGAAGCAAAACTTCAAGTCCCTTGGAGTACCACTGGCCCCACTGAGGGCAGGGACTGCCAAAGGCTCCCCAGGGACTGGTGAGAGCAGATCCTTGAGGGCAGGATTGTAGGAGCCAAAGGCTGTGAGCAGGAACTGCAATGCTGAACAAGGCCTGGGCTGGTTGGAGGCAGCAGAAAGGCCAAGGGCTGAGCCCAGGCCTGGCCCAGAAGGGCCTGTCCCTCATGGGTGGCTCGGGGCTGTTCCTGGGGCAGTGGGATGGGAGCGGCAGCAAGGACAAATGGCATCAACCACTCCAGATGCTCATGGAACCAAGGGCCAGTGTGACACTGCAGGGCCTCATGGAAACAAAAGGCCATTGTGAGCCTGAGGGGCTGTAACACCCGAGAACACTGAAATGCTGGGAGTGACCAAATGCTCCTTTACTAAAGTTTGATTCACAGGAGAAACACCAAGCAGATATTCTCAATATGTCAAAATGACACAAAATTGTACTGGCAAAGTATAGAAAATCAAGGAATGCTTGAAAAGGATTTAATACAACATCCAATTGAACATAAAACACTTGTCATAGCAGGAACTTCATCAACTTAGCTCATTTAACCTAGAATCCTTTAAACACTTAAGTTTTGAGGTACCCAAAACTGTTCCGTGTAAAGAGCATTAGAGGGACAGGAGAGAGAGAGAGAGACAGAAGCTCTATAGAAAGCCACACACATGGCTACCAACTCCTCGGTTTCCAGTGTGGGTGAGACACAGACCCCAGCAGAAGGCAGGGTATGGATCATGGGCTGAGCACTTACTCCATGTTTTGAGCCCCTGGGCCTTCATGGGCCTCCCCCCAGGTGGGATTTGTGATTGCTCGGGCAATCAGAGCCTGGGTCAGCACCAGCCCACTGTGTGATGGACTGACAGCTCATCCCAAGGTGTCTGGGACATTGATCTCATCCAGCCTCTGACAGTGACCATGGTGACACTGCAGAACCTCATGGAACCATGGGTCTGTTGTGACAAGGACAGCAGCAGATCCAAAAATGCCATGGAGACACCATGAAACCTCTTGGAATCATTGTGACACTCTGGTGCCTCATGGAATCAAGGGGATCATTGTGAAACTCAGGACCCCTATGGAACCAAGGGTCAGTGATGAAGTTGTGGGCCTGTAGAACCAAGGAGCCATTGTGACACAGCGGGGCCACGTGGAGCCCAGGGGCCATGGTGACACTCCAGGACCTTATGGAAGCAAGGGGCCATTGTGGCACTACAGAACCAAGGAGAATATTGTTACAAGGAGAATTTAGTGACATTACAGGGCTCCATGGAATCAAAGAGAACATTTTGATACTGTGAGGCTGATCTTGGCATGTCGAGGGTCACTGCTCATCTGCCCCTGAAGCACTGAGGCTCTGTGTTCTCCTTCCTATGGGAGAGACCTGTCCTTCTCCTCCAGGAGCCCATGGCCAAAATTAGGATTCCTTCTTCAGATTTCCTTATATGCAGAGATTGTTCCAAGATTAAATCTGCCAGGACAGCCAGATCTGGCTGCCTTAGCTACCTGGGGGCCATCTCTCATTTTCTTTTGAAACACTGGCACCATATACTTTTTTTACGCTTTTTCCTCCCATCTCAACGAGCCACCAATGGCCAAAATTGGGAATTCACCTCCAGAATTCCCTTTATGCAAGGACAGCTCCCAGACAAAAGCTGCCATGACTGACAAGTCTGGCTTGCCTTGTCTTCCTGAGGACTGGATCTCATCTTTGAAACACTGGCGCTCCTTCCAAAACATCTGGGCTTTGCACTTTTCTTTAGTATTGAAAAACCCCACAGCCTCAGCCCCTGGCATGGGCACAGCAGCAGCTGCAGCTCAGACAGGACTCAGCCCCAGCCATGGGCAAGGTGCTTGACCAAGGCAAAAGGAGGCTCCCTGTGTGCCCTGCTCCCCTTTCCCTGAGCTCCTGAGAGCTCTGCAGCCCCTGCTGCCATCCCATCTGCCCAGGCCAGCACAACAGCCCCGGCCTTGGGGGCCTCCAGAGCTGCTCCTGCTCCAGGCCCAGGGTCCATCCCAGAGCTGGGGCAGCCACAAAGCTGTGCCCATTTCTGTTCATTGCTGCTCTGATGAGGATAGATACTCAGCCACTTGGAGCTTGCTGATGAATTTTACTGCTCCAGAGGCCTCTTCTTTCTTGTGCTATTCAGTTCAAGAATTCAGGGAGAAAGGCTCATAAACATTTGTTCAAAACATCCAAACAAGAAAAGCCCCTGGGAATAATTTCAGTTTTCAATTCTTTTGTGGCTAATTACACAGATTTCAGAAGTGTATTCCAAGTGAATATACTATAGTGAAAACAAAGCAGATAAAACTAATTTATCCTGTTATGGTTTTTTTCCTGTTTCTAGATGGATGTCAGCAATGTCCAACTGATATTGACATCCAGCATCTTCTAATGCAGTCAGAATACATATGAAAATCAAGGCCATTCATGAGTGACAATCAATTACACTTTGTCCCCACCCCCTTCCCAGCATTTCCCTCATCCTATCCCTGGGACTGCTATGGTTCAGGAGTGGTGCGGCCAGCAGGAGCATGGCAGTGATTCTTCCCCTGTGCTCTGCACTGGTGAGGTCATGCTTTGAGTGCTGTGTCCAATTCTGAGCCCCTCCAATGTAGGAAGGACATGGAGGGGCTGGAGCAGACAATGGCAAAAAAGGCTGGTGAGGGGTCTGGAACACAGGTCCTTTGAGCAGCAGCTGAGGGAGCTGGGGATGTTTATCCTGGAGAAGAGAAAGCTCAGGGGAGACCTCATCACTCTTTGAAACTCCCTGACAGGAGGATGCAGTGAGGTGGGGGTAGGGCTCCTCTGTGAACACTGCTGAAGGCCTAGGCACATTTTAGCTAGACCTTTTTCTCAGGCTATGAAACTTTCTCAGCCTCAGCTAGAATTTTTCCCAAGCTAGAGGTTTCTTCTTTACTGTAAACACAAGAGAAAGAATCATAACAGAGATAAACACCTGCAAGGTCCCTGAGAAAGCCAGGGAGAAGAGATGTCTCTTTCTCTGACCAATGATTTGTCTATATTTTGTTTTGCACAAATTGCCTTATTTAAGGCAATGGTTTCTTTCAATAAATTGCTTTCTTGGTCTTTACTGCACCAAGCAAGAGAGTGTCTTGTTGCTGCTTTTTCGCCGCTCTGTATCTTTCTCCACGACAACATATGGAGGTTCCACCGAGAGATCGTTACTCGAGTGGATCGGGATCACCCTAAACGATCTCTGACCGACCAACAGCACCGGGAAAACTCAGAGCTGACAGCCTGCAAAAACTGGGATGGACCCTGGAGGCCTGTCCTAACCGGGGTGCGGCCCGTGCTGGGGTTTGTAGCCAGAGCTGCACCGAGCAGACTGAAACCCAGAAAACCAGGGCTGCAAACCTGGGACCAGGACCAGAGCTGGGATCGTGGCCGGAGTCGAGAGACATCTGGGACATCGCAGAGACACCCCTGAGTACGGCAGGACGGGAAACCTGCAGAAATCATCGGCTTTTCTCCTCTTCCACCGAGAGAGGTAATATGAGCTTGTAGCTCAGGAGCCCATTGGCTTGGTTCGGAGCGGCAGTGGCCCAGAGCCCCCGCAGCACGGAGTGGTCCGGAGTCCCACGGTATGGAGCTCCTGCAGCATGCGGAGTTGTGCGGAGCCAAATGCTGGGAGCCCAGACAGCGTCTCGACTGTTTTCTCCCCGTCGAGAGAGGTACTGTGTTTCCCCCTCCCTCCCAGCATAGCGGCTAGGTGGGAAATTCTGAAACAATGGGGAATCGTCTGTCTAAGCAAGAGCAAACTATACTCTCACTGTGGAGGGATGTCCTTGAAAGCTTGGACACCCCAATTCCAGACAAGGACTTGGTTGACTTGTTAGCGTGGGCAAGAGAAAACGGGTTTTCTGAGGATAGAGGAGTGGCCTTCTCTGAGAAAGCTTGGAGAGATCTAGGAGACCGATTGTATGAAGTCATATGGGAAGGCGATACTTCAATTCTCCCTCGATTTTACACTTGGGGGATCATTAATGAAAAATTGAAGGAGGGCGAGGTAGGCTCTGAGGGGAGCGAGGCAGGTTCAGAACAAAACGAGGATGAGTTTGACTGCTCTTCCGGTGAGGACAAATCTGACTGCTATCCCGGGAACCCCCTGCAGCCAGACTCACCCCCCCCCCCACCCACAAAGCCCCCCCGGGGAGATGGTGCTGGCCCGTCCGTCCCCGGTGCCGTCTGACCGTGACCTGCCTGCTGAGAGGGAGCCGTCAGCACCAGCCATCCCAGAGAAGGAGCTGCTGCCGGCGCCTCCCTCCCCTCTGATATTAGAGACTGACCTGCCCGCCCGAGCAGGGTCTGGGCTGCCCTTCTCTGCTTTAGCAGAGCCAGGGCTGCCTTCTTTTCTTCCCTCAGCTTCTCCGTTTGTTCACCTGGAAGCAGTGCTGACCCCAGCGCTGGACCCCACGAACGGACCCCTCCCATCGGCATTTCCAGCTGCTTCGCCGCTCCCACCCTGTGCTGACAGCAATGATGGCTTTGTCCTCACTTCAAAGGGGAGAGCAGCAGGGGCTGGTTTCATTTCTGCAGTGGGCATGGGAGGAGGGAGCGCTGTGGCAGATGTTTCTGAGCTCTATTCCCTTGTTCTAAGGGAAGAGCTGAAAACTTGCAATGATGATATCCAAATGAGAGAGGCTCAGGCTTTTCCTGTGCCTGTGCCTGATGCTGTCCCTATTGTAGGACAGCGAGATTGGAAAAAGAGAATAAAAAAAGATCTAACCAATCCAGTTATTGTGAATCACCTTTGCCTCATTTCAGGCTTCAGATGAGACATGCCTGGGTCCTTCCTGCTGACCTGCCAGATGTCCGCCCTGACCTGCACCAGAGGCAGAGTGTGATCACAGCTCAGCTTTCACATGCTGACCAGCTCACCAACACCTAGATGAAAAGATGACTAGATGAAAACACTGACCAGATAATCCCTCTCCAAGCAGAGAATGGACATTCATCTGTTCGTGTTGGAACTGTTGATAAAGTTTTCATTGTTGTGTTAGAATAATTACTTAGTGGTGGATTTTTCACTGTTTGATAAGTTTGGTGAATGCTGATGGGTTTGGTTATTGTAATTATAATTAAGTTTTAGAATTAAGGTTGTTAAAAGCATCAGGTATGAAGAGTTCCCTAGACACTTCAGGTAGGCACAAATCTCCTGAGGAGTGATGGTTGTTCTCCTTTGTGAAGGGCCCTGTGGAGGATCACAAACACTTCTCTTTCTTTTCTTTTTTAAAAACTAAAAGGGGAAATTGTGGACACTGCTGAAGGCCTAGGCACATTTTAGCTAGGCCTTTTTCTCAGGCTATGAAACTATCTCAGCCTCAGCTAGAATTTTTCCCAAGCTAGAGGTTTCTTCTTTACTGTAAACACAAGAGAAAGAATCATAACAGAGATAAACACCTGCAAGGTCCCTGAGAAAGCCAGGGAGAAGAGGTATCTCCTTCTCTGACCAATGATTTGTCTGTATTTTGTTTTGCACGAAGTGCCTTATATAAGGCAATGGTTTCTTTCAATAAATTGCTCTTTCTTGCTCTTTTCTGCACCAAGCAAGAGAGTGTCTTGCTGCTGTTTATTCGCCACTCTGTATCTTTCTCATGGCAACACAGGGCTTATGGAATCATGGAGACAATTGCAACACTACAGGCAATGCATTGGAATGGCTACCTAGAACAGAGGCTAAACAAGAAGAGAATAAAGCGGGTATTTGTTAAAGGCTTTCAATGCATACACCTTAGGCAGTCAGAAGCCTCCCAGAGGCTGTATTCAAGATGGATGGTGGTGACAAGTTTTCCAGAAACATATAAGCTTGGTCCATTGGCATATCAGGGTTAATCCTCCAATTACAGCTTCAGATAATGAAGTCCTATTCTCCCAGTTTGCTCCCTCCCAATTCACTTGTTTCTACTTTTCAGAGCCCGAGGCTGTAGGGCAACCTTGAGTTTCAGAGGAATTGTTTTGTCTGACCAAAATGTGAAGGCAGGTAACTAAGACTTTATATGGAGTTTCAAGTTATTCATTAATTCAGTACAGGATTTGAAAAATATAAAGACTAAAATCTTAAGGCCTCACAGTCCTCACTGAACCAAGGGGCCACTGTGACACTTTGCAGCTTCATGGAAGCAAGGAGTCCATTGTGACACTGCAGGGCCCCATGGAACTAAGGATTCATGTAGCAGTGCATGGTCCCATGGAACCAAAGGTCCATTGTGACACTGCGGGATCTCATGGAATCCTGGAAGCCATGATGATGCTTTGATGCCTCGTTGAATCTGCAGGGCCTCTTGAAACCAAGGAGGTTCTTCTGCCATTGTGACCCTCATGGAACCAAGGGTGCATTGTGATACTGCGGCACCAAGGAGACCCCTGAGACACTTCAAGGCCTCATAAGAACAAGGGACCATTGTGACACTGTGGAGCCCCACGGAAACAAGAGGCCAACATTACACAGCCGAGCCTCATGGAACCAAGGATCCAATATGACAGAACCATTGTGACACTGCAGGGTCCCATGGATCCAAGGGAACAGGTGACAGGTCTGGTTGGCTTGGCCTGACTGGTGTAACTGCCCTCAGCATGCCCATTGTCATGCTCTTGTCATGTTCTCCTGAAACACTGAGGCTCTGGGCTTTCCTTCAAATGGAAAAGAACCATTCTTCCCATTCAAGCATACATTGTCAAAATGGGATTCCCACTCCAAAATTGCAAATATGCAGGGATTCCTCCCAGAAAAAAAGCTGCCATTTCCAAGAGGTCTGGCAGCCCTTGTGTTCCTGAGGACTGTCTCTCACCTGCCTTCAAACACTAGGGTTCGCTGCTTATTTTACTATAGAAATTAACTGTCCCTCTTTCACAGGCACCCATGGCCAAATATGGACCATTTCCTCCCAAAATTCCTTATACACAAGAGTTTCTCCCAGGCAAAAGCTACATGGACAGCCTGCTTTGGATGGTCTTTGCCTCTTGTGGCCATCTGTATTCTGTCTTAAAACACTGGGGTTCCATGTTTCTCTTCCTATGGAAAAGAACCATCCTTCTTCTCCAGGTGCTTATGGCCAAAATTAGGATTCCACCTCCAAAATTCTATATCCAAAGATTTCTCCTACACAAAAGCTGCCATTACAGACTGATCTGGCTGGCCTTGGCCTCCTGAGGGCTGGCTGTCACCTGCCTTCCAAACAGCAGGCTCAGTGATTTCCTTTCTATGGAAAAACTGGGATTCAACATCCAAAACTTCAAATATCCAAAAGCTACTCCCAGACAAACCTTCCTGGACAGACAGGTATTTCTGGCTTTGGCCTCTGGTGGCTACAGCTCATCAGTCCCTGAAACACAGAGGCTCCATTGCTCTCCTCTAGAGACCATGGTGAAACTGAGGGGCCTCATGGAACCACGGAGACCATTGTGGCACTGTGGGGTCTTCAGAAATTAAGGGGTGGCACCAAGTGACACCAAGGACATCACTGTGCCACTGCTGGGCTATATGGTTCCAAAGGGCCGGTGTGAAACAGCAGGGCTTTGTGGAACCAAGAGGCCATTGCTGTATTACAGGGCCTCATGCAGCCAAAGGGTCGTTGTGATCCTGCAGGGCACCATGGATCCATGGAGAACATTGTGGCATTGTTGGGCCCCACGGAATCATGGAGGCCATTGTGACACTGTGAGGAGGGCCCACAGAACCAAAGGGCCATTGTGAGCCTGCAGGGCCTCATGGAACCAAGGGGTCATTGTAATATTGCAGTAGCAAGGAGAACATTGTGAGACTGCGGGGCCCCATGGAACCAAGGGAACATGGAACAGCTCTGGCTGCTCTGGTCCTCTTGGTACCACCTGGAAAGTTTGACTGATTGTGGCGAGTTGAGGGTTTCTTCTCATCAGCCCTTGGAGCACTGGCGCCCTGTGCTTTCCCTCCTTCAGAAAAGAACCATTCCTCTTTCCAGGTATCTGTGGCTGGTATTGATATTCCCAGTAAAAATTTCCATATATATAAGGGTTGTGCCCACCAAAATCAGCCAGGACAGACAGCTATGCCTGGCCTTGGCCTCCTCCAGGCTGTGTCTCTTCTACCCCCACACAATGGAGCTCCGTTCCTTACTTCGATTGTGTGGAAAAGATCTGCCCTTCTCATCTGGGGGCCAGGGCCAAAATTTGAATTTAGCCACCCAAATTCTATCTAGTCAAGGATTGCTCACAGACAAAAGTAGTCAGAACAGAGAGGTGTGGCTGGTCTTGTTCCTCTGGAGATTTTCTTAGAATATGAGCTGAATGTTTTCAGTTGCCAACATATTGGAGAGGGCCCAGAGACATCCCAATGTGGTGTTTGGAGAACTCAAGCACATGAATACTGTACAGGGACAAAGGAGCTCTGTGCTCAGTGGAGTGGAGACTGAGGACAGCAGAGAAGAGCCCTGGGGGGATTGCAGGCTGGTTTCAGAGATGATGGATCCTTTTGAAGTACTAGAAAACAGCAAGAGAAACAAAGTCATCCGAGTTTTTGTGTGGCCAGCCAGAGGCAGGCAGGATGCAGAGCTGTCAGCAAAGGGAGGGCCAGTGAGGTGGGGCAGCCAGGGGATGACGACAGCCTGCAAGGACAGAGGCACAGGGCATGGACACCGTAGGACAGCCTGGGCTGCAGAGGGCACAGGGATGGGCAGCAGCTGAAAGGCCCTGCCAGAGCCAACTGCTGCAGCACTTGGGCCATGGCTGCTGGCCCTGGGCCTGAGGCCAGCAGGGGACAAGTGAGCCTTGCTCTGCTGGGGCCTCATTGCCTCCTTGTCCCTGCTCAGCAGCCTGGCAGGAGCCACCCCATGGTCCTGACCTTGGCATTGCACATCCCCAGATCCCAGTGGCCCAGGAGGAGCCCTGAGCAATGAGGGAGGGACAGGATCTGCCTTGCCAGGGCCTGGGGCTCAGGCCTTGGCCCTTTGCATTCCTGAAACACATCCAGGTTTGCTGAGCATCAGAGACACCTTTCCCTTGTTTTCTCCCACTTGTCATGAGTGCCTCCATTGTTCTGCTCTGACTGGAACCTGGGGACACTTTCTGAGTCCTGTCTCTCAGTGGGAGTCATGAAAACTTCAAGAAACTTTGGAGTTTGAATATGACTTTGATTTCTTGAAAAATTTTCCTTCAGCTCCTGCTCAGGAACTGATGTCCAGGGACTCAGCAGTGTTGGGAAATTCTTGCTATATAGAGATGGAGTAACTGAGAGACATTCAAAAGATTTCATTCCATTATCAATCTTGTTGAAGGGAGAAACATAAGAGATATAAAACTCAATGCCATTATATCAGAAGCCAAGTTATTTTCTAGTTACAATACCTTATAAATATTTTTCAGCCTACTAACTTTTTCCCCACAATGCTGCTAATACTTGTAACATTAATCACCTATTATTTTACCCCACATTGTCTTGCCACAACACATCTTTCACAGTTCCAATTCTCAAAAATATCTGGTATTTTTGCAAGGCCATTGTTTGAAATTGTTTCTACTTCAATCTCCCTCTCAACAATGTCTTCTCTATTCCATTCTTTCTAAGTCAGCACACCTTATCTCAGAGTTTGCATACATGTGTACAAGATTGTGTGAGCTTTCAGTCGGGCTTTAAGAGTCCTTTCCAATCCATTTCTCACAAATATCAATGACAGGATGCTGCAATCACCTCTGTTCTAAAGACAGCAGTAGTAAAATACAGTCTTTGAAATAGGAATGCAAATTTCTAAGAACTTCTTTGACATATTTCCAGTTACTCCTGTAACTGGAGTTGAAAACCTTCAGAATGAACTGTACTTGACCAGAGGGAAATCAAGACAGAATCATGATTTGCTAGTGTGAGGGAATGGTGACCTTTTTGTTCATTGTAAGATAGGTTATCTTGAAACCCGGACATGCAGACTTAAGATAAGTAATCTTGAAGCCCAGGGATGCGGGCTGGTCTGTGGGTATGTGATTACTGATTACTTAGGCTAGCACAATAACCAAATGTCTTAGTAATTTTTTTAGGAAAACAAGCAACCAAAGGAGCAAGCAGAACTAGCTGGAAAGATGAATCAGCAAGAAGGGAAGAACTTAAAAGGGGGACTTATGACTCGATCAGGCGTGGCAGTTTTGTGGAGCGGAGTCTCCCTGCCACCCAGCGCTGCAATTTGCCTTTGCCGTCTGTACTCAATACATTTTTCAAATTGGTTTTGAGTATGGCCCTTTGTGCTCATTTATAACAATTCGGTGCCGTGACTCGGATCGAAGTTGGGTAAGGGGGATTTCCCGTCTGTGGGAAGGCGCGCCCCACCCTCTTGGTGGTCCCGAGGGACGGGAGCCCCCGCTCCCACCTCGACCGACAAACCTAAAACCAGAAGGCAAAAGCAAAGGAGGAAAGGGCCCGGTTGACCCCTTAAATTTTGTGCACAAAGTCCGGATGAAGACGCGGGACGCGTAAGTAAAAGGGGATCCGTTCGGGCGGGGTCGGGATCCCGGAGTGCGGCGACGTGGTGTGTGACTGAGAGCGGAACTGGCAGCCAGATTCCCCAAGCGAGTGCAGACCCTTAGTAGTGTGGTTCCCATTGACCCGCGAGGGCGTGGGCCACGAAACAGGGGAAGTGAAAGTGACTTTTTGTGCAAATGAAGGCACTCTGGAGGAATGGGACAGGGGAAGAGTAAGCCTCCTGTAGGGATTAAACTCCCACCTGTACCAAGGGACAGTCCCTTGGGGTTTTTATTAGATAATTGGGAACATTTTCCGGACACAGGGGGGAAGGATAAGGCTAGGATGATACACTATTGTGTAGAGATATGGGGTGGAAAGGAAATCTCAAAGGGTGTGTTTTGGCCAGTATTTGGGTCTTCCGAGGACTGGGTGAAGCAAAAACTAAACATTTGGGTAAATACAAAGAAACCTTTTCACCTGGAGGAAAGTGAATATGCTAAGGTGTGGGTGGGCCGCCCAGAGGTGTTTATTTTTAAACTAACAGAAAAATCTAGCTAGAATAAGGAGAAGAAGAAGGGGGGTCGAGCTGAGGAGACTATGATAGCCCCTCCCCCATAGCGGTGCGGGAAAGTAGAGGGCAAGATCAGGGAAAGATGCAAAAAGAGCCTATAAGAGAGTTTGGGGGTCCGAGAGATTCGAGGGAGTGGCAAGACCAGAAGGTGTGCTTTTACTGTGGAAAGAGAGGACATTTCAAGAGGGAATGTCGAGTTCGAATTAGAGATGAGAAAATTCAAAGCAGATTAGAGGGGTCAGGGGCTCTAAATTTAATGAGGACCCGGAAACAACAAAAAGAGCCCTTGATAAAACTGAGAGTGGGTCCCTATGACCAGGAGATAACCTTTCTGGTTGACACGGGTGCAGAAAGATCTACCATTCAATTTTTGCCCAAGGGATGCACCCTGTCTAAAGAAACCGCCACTGTGGTGGGGGCAAAAGGAGAACCTTTTGAAGTAAGGGTGATAAAAAGGGTGATGGTGGAATCAGAATCAAAGATAGGAATAGGGGACTTTTTACTAGTACCAGAATCTGATTATAACCTATTAGGAAGAGACATGATCATAGAATTAGGAATTCAAATAGAAGTAGTGGAAAAGGAATTACAAATTAGGCTTTGCCCCCTTAGACAAGAGGATGAGGACAGAATAAGTCCTGATGTGTGGTACAACCCAGGAAGCGTTGGACAACTGAAAATAGCCCCATTCACGGTAAAAATTAAGAACCCTGAGGTCCCCGTGAGAATAAAACAATACCCCATTTCCCTAGAAGGAAGGAGGGGACTAAAACCTGAGAATGAAAGACTACTAAATAGGGGGTTGCTGGAGCCTTGTATGTCTCCCTACAGTACACCTATACTTCCTGTCAAAAAGATGGATGGGTCGTACCGTCTAGTACATGATTTGAGGGAGATAAACAAACGGACCATAGCAAGGTTTCCTGTAGTAGCAAACCCCTACACCCTTTTGAGCAAGCTAGGACCTGATAATTTATGGTATAGTGTAGTGGACTTAAAGGATGCCTTTTGGGCCTGTCCCCTCGATGAAGCAAGTCGGGATTACTTTGCTTTCGAATGGGAAAACCCTGATACAGGAAGAAGACAACAGCTTAGATGGACAGTGTTACCCCAGGGGTTTACGGAATCTCCAAACTTGTTTGGACAGGCACTGGAACAGATCTTACAAGATTATCAAACTAGGCCAGGGGTGACCCTGATACAATATGTGGATGACCTATTGGCAGGGAAATTGGAGGAGGACGTAAGAGAAGAAAGTATCCAGCTATTGAATTTTCTGGGACTTAAAGGGCTGAAAGTTTCCAAAGCCAAACTTCAATTTGTGGAGGAGGAAGTCAAGTATTTGGGACATTACTTGAGAAGGGGAGAAAAGAGAATAGATCCCGAAAGGATCCAAGCAATTGTGGCATTGCCAATACCAAAGAATAAAAGACAAATTCGCCAAATTTTAGGACTTACTGGGTATTGTAGACAATGGATTGAAAACTATAGCAGCAAGGCCAGATTTTTGTATTACAAATTAACACAAGAAGGGTTGTTAAAATTGAGCCAAGAGGACACAGACAAACTCCAGGAGTTAAAAGAGAGCCTGGTCCATGCCCCAGTCCTAAGCCTCCCCGATCTAAGGAGGCCATTCTTTTTATTTGTGAACATAGAAGGAGGTATTGCTTTTGGGGTGCTTACTCAGGACTGGGCGGGGAGGAAGAAGCCAGTGGCATATTTGTCAAAAATTTTAGATCCAGTGAGGAGGGGGTGGCCCACATGCTTGCAAATTGTAGCGAGATGCACTCTATTGGTTGAAGAAGCTAGAAAAATTACCTGTAATAATAGCCTAAAGGTGATGTCTCCTCATAATATCCGGAGTGTGATGCAACAAAAGGCAGACAAATGGATCTCTGATGCGAGACTTTTAAAGTATGAGGGCATTCTAGTAGAAGCCCCCAATTTAACACTAGAAACTACCACCTTACAGAACCCAGCTGCATTTTTATATGGGGAACTGGAACATCAACCCCTAACCCACGATTGCATAGTAACCATTGAAGAGCAAACAAAGATTAGGCCTGATTTGGAGGAAGAGGAGTTAGAAGATGGTGAAAGATTATTTGTGGATGGATCCTCTAGGGTGATTGAAGGAAGAAGGAGATCGGGATACGCAGTTGTGGGGGGTTCCGACCTGCAAGTGATAGAGTCAAGTACTTTAAATAAATCTTGGTCTGCACAAGCATGCGAGTTGTATGTCATATTAAGAGCTCTAAAACTCCTCAAGGGAAAAGAAGGGACAATATATACTGACTCCAGATATGGATTTGGGGTGGTACATACCTTTGGAAAATTATGGGAAGAAAGGGGTTTGATCAATTCCCAGGGGAAAGACCTAGTGCACCAGAAGCTAATAGTTGAAGTATTGCAGGTTTTGAGGGGACCTAGGAGAGTGGCCGTGGTCCATTTAAAAGGACAACCAACGGGGGATAGATTTCAAAAGCAGAGGAAATAATGCAGCGGACCAAGAAGCTAAGTAGGCAGCCTTAAGAGAGATGGTCCTAAAAGAAAAAGGGGGCAAGAAAACCAAGAAGTACATAATGAGGAAAGTACTAACATAATTTTTACTAATGAGGAAAAGGAAAAATTAAGGAAAATGGGGGTTAAGGAGAAGTCAGGAAAATGGATGCTAGAGGATGGAAAATGTATTCCACTAGCCTTGCTGAACATCCGAACCCAACCCCGAGCGGATGTGGGGCTTTCCCCATTTGAAATGTTATGAAATTTATATCAATAAGTACCTGGTAGCTCTAACACCAGGTACAGCCTGAGAACTGGATATTGATCCGGAGTTGGAAAGAAAATCCCATAACCCTGAAGTGGGAAGGACCATATTTAGTACTCCTCACCACAGACACGGCCATCCGGACGGCAGAGAAAGGGTGGACTCATGCCAGCCGAATAAAGGGACCAGTGGATCCATCAAAGTTCACAAAGGACACTAATAACTCTGAATGGGAGGTGAAAAGAACAACGGGTGACTTAAAATTGACTTTGAAAAAGAAAACGCCTCCATAAATGGACTCGGGGGATATTTGGGTAGGAGATAACTGGATATTGCAAAAAGAATTAATCGGAACCTCAGAGTCACCTGGATATTGCAGATATTTAGAGGAACTTGAACAACAACCTTACTATCGAGACATTAGGTTAACAAATAAAGGGAAATTGTATAATGGGGAGGGGAATGTAAATCATAAAGATATAAGGGTGGCATGCAGCTGGTTAGACTGTGATTGCTACCCATTTGTATGCTTTTGTTGCAAAATTTGCAGAGAGTCGTGGTGGGTTCATTGCCAAAGAGGGAGGGCTCCTAAAAGCGTGTGCCAGCCTTGTTGGGAGGGACAGCGCGAGCTGACTACCTTGGTTTTAAGTCAAAAGGTAGCAGCTCGAGAGCTAAAAGTGGGATCCCCATCTTGGTGGCAAATATTTTCCAAAGGTATTAACCTGAGCTTTATTGTTACCACCCCAATGAGCCTTTGGGACCATTCAATACGGATATTGTAAAAGTGAAGTGCCGGAAACAGGTAAAGAAACTCAGGAGTGATACTCCACCATTGAAAGAAAAGAATTGGCATTCTAAAGGAAGGAAGTGGGAGAGAGGAGCAAATTCCACCCCTGAAGAATATCCTTGCTGCCGCGAAGATGGGTTACCCCGCAACTAGCAGCAACCTAGTTGGCGGGCGAGGCAGAAGGATAAATAGTGGGGAAAAAGGGCTCCCAAATATAATCACCAATAAGGCACTTATCCGTTCAAGAACCCAAGGCCGGGAGGGAAGTGGTAAGAGGGATGAAATGGAAAGAATTGGTAAACAACGAACTAACTTTGGCAGTGAACACCCCCTAACTCTAAAATTGTGTGTGATGGGGGGACTTCTGGGACTTGTTATGGGACCAGCAGCAGCTAGTCACAAACCCTTCAAATGGTCGCTAATAAGGTTCGAGGATCAGAAAATTCTCTCTACGGTAATAACCTCGGGAAGTCCTTCATTTGGTTGTCAGCTCTGCGACCTTATGCCAACAAAACCCTGCCTAAACAAGATAGGATTTTATTTTTGTCCTGCATCCAACCCAGGAAGGAGTTATTGTAATTACCCAGGGGAGTATTATTGTGGATATTGGGGATGTGAGACAGTGGCTCATGGCTTCGATACTAAAAACTTTAATGAAACATTGGAATATTGCATACAGGTTCTCATCATCCCCCGAATATCATATCACCCAAAGGATTATGTGTCTGAACATCAGGTGACCCCTGAATATCACTTAATGAAAAGAGAACCATTTACAGCACTCACAGTGGCAGTGTTGCTGAGTGTTGGGGGGGCCGGGATCGGTACCGGAGTAGCGTCCCTAGTAAACCAGCAGCAAGGGATGAGGGATCTGAGAATGTCAGTGGATGAAGACCTAAGTAGAATTGAAAAGGCTATTGATGGCTTGGTAAAATCAGTAAGGTCTTTATCAGAAGTAGTGTTGCAAAATCGTAGAGGGTTGGACCTGTTGTTCTTACAACAAGGGGGATTATGTGTAGCCTTACGGGAAGAGTGCTGCACGTATGCAGATCATACCGGCATAGTCATAGACACTATGGCTGAGCTCCGAAAACAACTAGAGCAACGAAAAAGGGAACGAGAGGCTCAACAAAGTTGGTATGAATCATGGTTCAATCATTCCCCTTGGCTAACCACCCTTTTATCTACTATAGCAGGACCTATAGTTTTACTGGTAATCGGATTGACATTCGGCCCCTGTATTTTTAACAAACTAATTAATATCGTAAAGGGGAGATTAGAAGCTGCCCACCTTATGCTGATACAGGCGAAATATGAGCCTCTAGATGGTGTCAAAACTGAGGATTGCTTAGAACTTAGCAGAAAAGAGCTCCAGAGATACAACGAACAAAAATAGGTAAATAGGAAAAAAGGGGGGATTGTGAGGGAATGGTGACCTTTTTGTTCGTTGTAAGATAGGTTATCTTGAAACCCGGACATGCAGACTTAAGATAAGTAATCTTGAAGCCCGGGGATGCGGGCTGGTCTGTGGGTATGTGATTACTGATTACTTAGGCTAGCACAATAACCAAACGTCTTAGTAATTTTTTTAGGAAAAAGGAGCAAGCAGAATGAGTTGGAAAGATGAATCAGCAAGAAGGGAAGAACTTAAAAGGCGGACTTGCGACTCGATCAGGTGTGGCAGTTTTGTGGAGCGGAGTCTCCCTGCCACCCAGCGCTGCAATTTGCTTTTGCCGTCTGTACTCAATAAATTTTTCAAATTGGTTTTGAGTATGGCCCTTTGTGCTCATTTATAACACACCCCATCAGACCAGAGGAACTTGAGATGCAGAAGGTAATACATGCAGAGTTTATTTTCTTATCTCTTTGATATGGTTTCAGATGTGGGATTTGGTTGGGATTGTCCAGGGATGCAGCAGTGCTCCTCTCTGGATGGACTGAGCATCTCAGTGAAGCTTCCCAAACTGCCTGGTGGCTGCTGTGCCCTGAGACAAGCAGGGAGAAAATCCTCTTCTTAGTGCCCCCAGCTGACACTTGGCTCCTGGGCTGCAAGTAGCCAGTCCTGCCTGGTGTGTGGAGCCCAAAAGGAGAAGGAGGAGGCTGGAGTACAGCAGTGCTTTCACCTATCTAAAAGCCATCATTAAACCCAGACAGCAATCATGTAGCTGCCTGAGAAATCATAAACCCCAACAAAAATCATAAGCATCAATAAAGCTCTGGTGCACTCCTGACAGGCTTTGAGGGATTTGATTCCAGATTATGTTTTTGAGATGTTTACAACCAACCTGGAAAGACTGAAAATATTCAATTACTGGCAAGGGGAGCTGAGATTTGCTTACAGTCAATCTCCTGCCTCCAGGATCTCTGTGGGTGCCAGCAGTGAAACACAGCATGGTTGAGCAGAGCCGTGGGGACAGTGGCCCAGGGACAGGTCCCCTGATGTCGCTAAGCATCTTTCACTGGATAATTAAGCATTGCAGGTTTAATTTTGGGGCTGGCAGGTTGGTTTTGGCTGCTGTGCAGTGGATCCCATGGCCTGTTCCTCAGCCACAGCCCAGCCCTTGCACAGCTCGTGGCTGTCGATTTTCCATCGTTTCTGCAATGCCATCACA
This sequence comes from Erithacus rubecula, assembly GCF_903797595.1. Classification (NCBI taxonomy): domain Eukaryota; kingdom Metazoa; phylum Chordata; class Aves; order Passeriformes; family Muscicapidae; genus Erithacus; species Erithacus rubecula. Next base: position 334,159 of record NW_027636279.1, read on the forward strand.
CAATCACAGTCGGAGAGGGGTGGGAAATGCTTTGGTATGATTTTAATCAGCAGAGGGCTTTGAGTGAATGAGGTGAGGGGAACAGTGAGCTCCCTGTGCCTTCTCTGACTTTCTCACCTCATTTCAGCATCAGCCAGGGGTGCCAAGGCTGAGAATTTACACCCTTGTACCTACCTGAAACCTCACTACTTTCCTCAAAACCTGTGAAAAATAAACGAGGTGGTGAAGTAGCCTGTAGCAGGGATGATATGATGTGTAAAGCCACATTTCCAGATCATTGTGAATATTCCCTCCTGATCCCCAGGACCCATCCCAGATATCCCCACCTTGTCGCCCAGAGCACTGAGTGCCACATCCAGGAATTCCTTGGACACATTCAGGGATGGGGACCCAAACCTCCCTGGGCAGTTCCAGTGCCTGACCACCCTTTCCATGGAGAAAATTCTCCAGAATTTGTCCTAACACGATGCAGAGAGGTGCCCTCAGCCGGGCAGTCCCGTCAGTGCTTTCCTGAGGGAGCGATGCTCCAGGCTGGGGCTGCTGCCCGGACAGCCCGTTCCTACAGCCAGGGAGGCTCCTGTCCGCCCAGCGAGGCCGGGGCCCGACCCGGGACAAGAGACACGGCTCATATCAGGCCGGGTCAAAGGAACAAAGGCAAACCCAGCCAGCTCACGGCCGAGCCGGGCCAGTGCCGCCGCCTCATAGGGCACGGGAGGGGCCAGGGCCAGGGGGCGGAGCCAAGGGCGGTGTGACCGAACGGCCGGGCCGGGGGTGTGGCCAAGGGGCTGTGCTGCTGAGCGGGGCGGGGCCAAGGGCAGGAGCAGGGCCAAGGAAGGCGCTGATTGGCCGGGCCGGGGCCGGGGGCGGGCAGAGCGTGCGCAGTGCGGAGCGGTGAGTCGGGGTGGGGGGGTCGCAGGGGGGGCGGTGCTGGCGCCCCGTGAGGGCCGGACCGGAGCTCCGGGCCAGGCACCCGCGGTCCGGGACGCAGTGCTGCTCCCGGCCCTGTGGGCACCGGCCGCTGTCTTCCCTGCGCTGCCCTGTGCCAGCGGAGCCGGCGGTGAGGCCTGGCCGGGCTGGGGCGGCCCGCAGGCCCGGTTCCCCTCAGAGCGGCCGGGCCGTTAGGACAGGGCTGGCAGGACCGGTCCCTGCCGGAGTGTTGCAGCAGGGACCGCAAACGCGGGCCTGTGACGGGTGCTTCGCATAGGACAGGGATCCCTTACACCGACGCGTTTTAAACATAAATATTTACATGTAAGTTTCCTCCAAAGGGCGCGGTTTGGTCCTGCCTGCAGCACGAGGCTGGGCGACCTCTGGGCTGATGTGTGCCCAGGCTGCTGTGGAATAAAAACATGCTGGAGTAACTCTGGGATATTAAAATGAGTGTGCTCTGTAACACGAGGTCTGAATTTTAAAGCTGGTTTAATTGTTTCGGTACAAGGCTGCATATGGTGCTCTGACTGGAGAACTGGTAAAACGATGCGTTGCACAAGGCTAGGAAGGGAACGCTGAGCAAAGGGGCTTTTGTATATAAACACTTTGGAATGTTGCCTTAAAATGCTTAAGCGCAGTGGTTGGCTAACACTCGCATTAGGAGAGATCTTTGGCAGAGCTCTGATGCCGCCCACCTTCAGCAGGGTCAGAGTCGACACCAAGTTGTGCAGACACAATTTCTTAGGGCCAAGTTACTTATTCTGCAGTGTTTTTCTGCTGTAACTAACCCAGTCCTAGTGCGGTGCAGAGGCAGAGCTGCCTGCACCGGTGCTGCTCAGTTTGCCTGCCAAAGGAGGATAATCTGCAGGGGCATTTCTGTGGTGGAGCTGTCTGTGCAAGAGGCTGCTCCGTGCACAGCCCAGCAGGAACCTTTTAAGTGCAGATAAGTCTCCAGAGGATGTTCCAAGACGATGACACACCCTGTCATTTACCGAGCGTGCTGCCGCAGTGTTCTGTGATTGTTCGAATTAATTTGTTCTCTGGGAGTAGCATTGTTAAGGGATGGACGTCTCTTTTTCTCTCTTTTCTGCCTTAAAATGATCCAGTCTGGTCCACTTTGTTTTCCAGCAGCCTCTAGGGCATTTCTACAGTGGAAGTATCAAAAATATTGTCCCAGTAACTACAGTGTAGGAGTCCAGCTACCAGAGGTGAGAGAGCAGTGTTGTGAGTTCCTGGAGGCTGCTGTCTGTGTGACCGTGTACTTAGTATATTGAAGGGATACAAATACAATTCTTTGGAAGAAATAAGCTGGAAACAATTCCTGGTGAACTCTCAGAACAGCCTTTGAAACCAGTCTTGTCCTTTCAGTGTCCTGAAGCAGCACAAGAGCAGGACTGGTGCTCCTGTCACCACCTCCTTCATTTTTACATCAGAATTCCTTTAGCCTGAGCAATAAAACACATGGTAAACTCCAGCATCCCCAAACCTGTCTGCTTCTGCTTGACAGGTGGGGTTGAAAGCAGCATCCATACCTTGAGAATTTGTGAGGTGTTGGATTATTGGGATAAATTTAGGGATAATAGTCATCCTCTCTGTGTGCTAATCCTCTGTGCTACTGACTCCCTCCATGGCTTTTCTAACCCACCTCAGCTCTTCCAGTCAGCGTTCTGAGAAAACACGCTCTGCTCGTGAGGGATGTGAATCAGCTTTAATTAAGATTTGTTGACAGCTTTGTTGATACGTTCTCAATAGCTGGTTGCTACTTTTTTTATGAACAGGCAGATATTCTTAGCACCTGCAGTGGGAAGTGACACAAGGCTGGGGATCTCTGGGAAGCAGCCCTGCCAAGGCAAAAGACTCCTGCTCACCGAGGCTTTGTCAAATCCATTCTGGCTGCGGTTCATGAGGCAGCTCAGCAAAACCCCAAATCCCTCCTAGTCTGTGGGAAATCTCAAATGCTCCTGAGAGCTAGGCCCTGCTTTTGCATGAGATTTGTAGCTTTGGCCCCCTTGCTGGATTTCTGCCAAGCTGCTGGTTGGGCTTGGTGCAGCTGTGCTCTGGTGTCACCTGCTTTGTAACACCTTGTGGCAATGGCTTCAGTGGCTTTCAACAACTCAAATTGAGGTGTCTGGGGTAGGCAGGGCTGGGCGATGGCCCTTGTGGGCTTCAGAGAGTTGCAGAGGTCGGTGGAACCCTGTGGGATAGGTGGAGAGGAGGAAAACTGGGCAGCCATGGCTTTCCACAGGGCACATCCTATTCCCTGCTGGCTTCTGAGCTGCAAATGGAGCCTGATGACTTCCTTAGTGAGGGATAATGGAAATGGTCACAGTGGTGCTGGGTCTGTGGTTGTGTGGGTGCCCCTCAGCAGGATGAGAAGCTCTCTTGTATTTTGGGGAGGGGAATTAGTTCATTTGCCTTTGTCACTGCTGTAGGAATAGCCAGATGGAGGATGCCAAAATGAAATTCAGGGCTGGAACAGCCTCCTTGTCTATAGCCCTGTTCTGAGCCAGGTGAGAGATCCTCAGCTCCAGGCTGGGCAGTGGTGGATGGTGGTGCACATCTGGACAGGACCCAGCTCCCTCTGGGCCTTGATGGAATCCCAAGATGATGAAATGTCCTCAGAGAGCCTGAGCTCATCTAACTTGCCCGTGCAGCAAACTGAGCAGCCAGTTTGTCTCTTGCCTTCATAGAACAGGGAGTCCCATGGCAGGTTGTTAAAACCTGGGAGCTGGTTCCAGCCCTGGAGGCAGCAGGGAGGGAGAAACCCCTCCCCAGCTGCTGTGGGGCAGCATGTTCTGTACTGCTGACTGCTCTACTGGCTGCCCAAACCCTCTGGTTAGTCTGGGACTCAGAGGTGACACCCAGCACAGAGCCCAGAACTGGGTATTTTATGTTCTGGATCTTACACAGTGCTGGCACATTTAGTTTGGTCCCCAGTTTTCCCCAGGTTCCCTCTGTCTGGAGAGTTTTCCCCTGGACTGTTTGTGTGCTTGATCTCTGTTTGTGCTGTTTCCAAGTGCATTTCTTTGCATTGTTTTCCTTGATTTTCTTTCTATTGATTTGTGGGTGTTTTGGGAACTTTTCTTCTGTTTATCAATTCTGATCATGACCTCCAGAGTGCTTCCAGCTCTTAACTCCTGGACATCCTTTCAGGTTTTATAAAAATGCCTTCTCTTTGGTTGTTCAAACCATTAATGGAAAGGATGAACAGAAGCAGACTTGGGCTGAGCTCCCAGGGCCCATACACAGGGATTGCTCCTGTGGTGACAGGGAATTGCTGATGCCACCCCTCAGGTGCTTGGGGTGGAGTTGCTTTGGTTGGTCTTTTTTTTCTTAGTTAATAATGAGCACTGGGCCTCATTAAGGTGAGCTTACCCAGCCCCAGCTCCTCTGGCTTTTGAAAGCATCAGATGGATAGAGAGAAAAGCTGCTCTGTACTGGTCAGAGGTGTGATGGGCAGGTCTCTGTAGTGGGGGATTGTGCTCTCCTTCTGAAGACTTAGGTCATTTAAGAGCTTTCATGAACTTCATTTACCTGAGGCTTCTTGCTGGGGCTGGCACTGAAACAGCTCTGGCAATCCTCAGCCTGCTTCCCACTCAGAGCTGCCACAGCAGTGGGCTGTGCATGGGGGAAGTTGTGTCCTGCACCTTCTGCTCCCCTTTGTTTCTCCATAAGTCTCTCCTCAGTGAGAGCTGAGCATGTCTGCATGTGACAAAGGTAGCAAAAACACATTTTTCTCCTCAAGCAATTCCAAGTTCCTTGTGTGGTTGCTCCTCTGGACAAGATAAAACTACTTGCTCTGGAGAAATTAATGACACTCATTTTTATTCCTAACTAGTGTGTGTCACAGTGGGAGTGGTTGCAGGATGCCTCACTGCACCAGGGCTCTGCTGCCACCTCAGTGATGCTTCAGGAAGAGGAATTATTTGAGCTGAAACAGATTTCACTGCCCAAGCAGGACCAGCTCTGCCTTCTCTGAGTTCTGTGAGTACTGAGCTGCTGGGCTCAGCTGCCTGAAGTTTAAGAATGGAAGTCCTCCACCTGCTTTCCATTTGTGTTTGCACATGGGTGTAACTGTGGGGTGAAATTTGAGCCCAACCAAATTTAAGGGCAACACAGGATTCCCCTGTGGTGTTCATGTCTTGCTCTTCCCCAGGCTGGTAACTTGTGGTACCCAGCTGTTCACTCCAGCTGTGCTTCAGGGGCACCATCAACAGCATGGAGACTCTGGGCCCTCCTTGTTCTCCTGTACTGGTCCATGGCTGATGGTAGAGTCACAGAATCATGGAATATTCCGAGTTGGAAGGCACCCACAAGCATCACTGAGTCCAACTCTGCAGGTGCCCTGACCTAATTTCAGTTCCAGGGGAAAAACTCAGTCTCCCTAAAACATTCCTATGGCTTCTGTTGGATTCTTCCTTGCTGCTGTCCAGGGCCCTGTGTGCTGTAGTTAAATATGGATGGAAAGGTTGTGTTCCACTCTGGATTACAGCTGAATCTCACTGGTGGATAAATTGCATCCCAAGTCTAGTTTGCAAAGCCCTTTGGGCTTCATGGGCTGCAGGAAGCTGTATTTTATTCTAGATGTGTGTTTGCTGATAATTCTATAGGATTTGCAGACAGCAGGTTGTAAGAGCCCTGATTATACTGGTTCCCTGTGCAGTCAGACTCTGCCCAAATAATTCAAGTGCCTGCTGCAGCGAGAGGGAAAGGAAGATGGAAGGATGATTTAGAAATCTCTGGAGCAGATGGGAAGAAGATGTATATGTTCATCTGAAGGAGATACCAAGCTACATATATGCCTTTAGAGATCTAAATAAAGTCAGGATCTTGTAATGGTTGCCTACTTTACGCCTAAATAATTCCTTGAATGAGAGGTTTTAAAGGTTTAACTTAATTTTGGAATTTTTATTTTGAGCGTACTTCCATAAAATTAACTTTTTGAATGCAGAATGCTTTAATGTCTTCCCTGCTGCTGCTCATTTGCAAGAAATCTCTGCACAGTTATTTCTTATGTACCAGTTAAATCTATCAGCCAACAGATGTCAAGTGTAGCAAAAATGCTATAATAATATAATGGTCTAATAATAGTTATAATGATTCTAATTACCTGGTGCAGCTTTAAGAGAGAGGCAGATTCAGGAATGAGTGCAAGTGTTTAACCTTGAACTGCAGAAGCAGGGCACTTCCAGGGGTGCCTGTGCTGCTCCCCCTCCTCCCTTTGGGACATCCCAGTCCCTTTATTTGCTCCAGCAAACGAGGAGTAGCACTCTGGTGTGTTTGAAATGCTCAGAGCTCATCCTGGCTGTGTTCTCAGGAGTGCTGGAGAGCTGGGGATGAGCACCTTTCCTGCAATGCCTGGGAGTGTGAAGGCTGCTCGTTTTTAACCTCTGCCTGCCCTGCTCTTGGCATGCTCCCACTGCCTGGAGCTTGTGGCACAGATTGCTCCCCCCTCTCAGCAATCTCTGTGTAAGATGCTTGTGCTGCTCTTAAGTGTCAGGGGAGGCTTTGCCCCAGCCTGAGAAGCACAGAGCCAGAATCTCCTGATGGGAGAGATTTGGGGGTGTGCAGATGAGGGGCTAGGTGTTGTGGATCCCTACAGAGGCTTTGGTGTGGGGGTAGGAGAGCAATGGGCTGGTGCCTGAGTGCTGTGCTTGTTTTGCCTTCGATAGTCTGGCCCCACAGAGCCTTGTCAGAGTCTCCTTCCCCAACTGCTCCACGTGCCAGCTCTGTTACATCACTCCCAGTGCTCTTTCACATGACTCCCAGTGCCCTTTTACCACCAGATTTTTCCTTTAGGAAGCATCCTGGGCTGCATTGCCTGCATCCCTGTGGTTGTTGCTGTGTGCTGTTAGTGCCTTGGGGTCCCAGTGCTCGTGTTGCTGTGGTGTGATGGATCCCCTCGTGCCACAGCTGCTGATTTTAGTCCTGTGCCATGCAGGGGTGAGGAGTCCCTGGTTCACAGAGCAGCAAGCTCTGCGTGGGCTGCAAGTTGACAGCTTTCCATGATTCTATGCTGAACCTTCTTCCTATAAATAATTGATTCACAAGCTGATGAGAACTACAGGAACTTGTCTCTCAGTCGCTGCTTCCTGGCATGGGAAGCAGCTGGAAATCTGCTGTTTTCCTATAAAATGGATCCAGAGGTGCCCTTGCAAGGTTTTCTTTGTTTCCAGCTGCTCCTAGGCTGATGTGCTCTGCTGCTCAGGAAAGCCCTGCCTGCCAACACCTGCAGCAGACTTTGTGCCAGGGCTGTCAGGAGACAGCTCTGCCTCTCCCTTGGGGATATTCAGCCTCTCCCTTGGGGATGTTCAGCCTCTCCCTTGGGGATGTTCAGCCTCTCCTTTGGGGAGGTTCTGCCTCTCCCTTGGGGATGTTCAGCCTCTCCCTTGGGGATGTTCAGCCTCTCCTTTGGGGAAGTTTGCCTTCTTGCAGGAGTAGTGTGTGTGTGTGTTGGTGCATCACCATGGAAATGAGGCCCCAGGAGCTGCAGGTTCAGCCTTCTCCAGGCTCACATGAAGGAGGATGCACTAACGGGCTCCTCCTATTTAGGGAAAATGATTTCTTGGAGTAAATAAATCGTCAAAGAGCACTTGGCATCAGCCCAGGTGCTATTAAGGAGAAGATCTCTTGGAGCCAGAGCTGTGAGGCTCATGCAATATTCACTTACTTTGCTGTGCTCCACATCAGGCATTGCTGTTGTGCCCAACTCTGACTCACTGACCCACTTGTGCTTTTACTTACCCCGAGATAACAAAGCTCCTGTTGCTTTTCTCCTTTTTCCTGTTTCTCATCCTGTCATAACAGCACCTTCCTGCATCCCTTTCCTTGGCCACTGGGTGTCCAGGCTTTCAGTGCTTCCAGTGGTTACGAGGCTTCACTTCCATGGCTGCTGCTGCTTTGGCCAGGTTTGCAAAGGACATGCAAAGGCTGCAGTGAGCTCTCCCCCATGCACAAACACCCGTCTCTAGGTTGTGCCAGCACACCCCAAAACTCTGGTCATGCTGGCATTCTTGGGACATTGGGGACACTGCCCTTTCCATGTGCCTGGCCATGGCACACTCTTTCCTTGTCTAATTTCTACACAGAACCCTCCCAACCAGGTCTGGAGGAGCCCTGTGGCACCTCTCTGCCTCATTGCCTCCATGTCTCATTTCAGACTTCATCTGTAAACATCTCTTTGCCCTTGCTAAAAACGCTGTCTCTTAATTTCCCTCTGCAGGAGTATTATTTAATTTGTAACAGTTTTAGGCCATTATTTGAAAAATCCAATATGAAGCTGTATTTCATTTACTGTAATGATCCACTAATGCAGGCATATTTCAAAGGCAGGCTATGCAGTACTGTGGGGTTTAATTAAATTTTGTTTTTCAAGTAAGCATCAATAGACAGACAATAACAAATGGTGGACAATATGCATACAGAACAAAGTCTCTTCATTTTCCTTTTCAAGACTATGGAAGAGAAAATGTATAGCCCTTAAAATGGACTTGGCCTGCTCACAACTCTGCTTTAGTGTAGTTAACTCACTTCAGGAGGAGTATTTGCTTCTGACTTTGCCTTAATTAATTTTCTTGCTCTCTTCCTGCCCACAGAATAAACTGTTACACTGTGGAAAACTTCCAGCAGGAGCCGTGGGTGATCCAAGTGCTTCAGCAAGTCCTGGACATAGTTTTAAATGCTGTGTTGGTACCCAGTGTGTGATGGCTCCTCCACATGGGCCCTCCTCAGGGTGGCAGAACAGAAGGGCTGGGTGTGAGGTGTCTGTCTCTGGCAACTGGACATGGCACATGTCAGCCTTTGAAAGGGAGGGAAAAATGGTGTTTCTGCCATGCTTGTACTCCAGTCAGGAATTAGCAAGTGGCTCTGCAGTGCATTTTGTTCCTTTTCTCCCAGCAAGCGTGGGGTAATCAAGTACAGAGTGTATGGGGAAGTGTTCCATGTCAATAGGAGGCTTCTGGGAACCATCCTCTTACTCACAGCATGGCACTTGGACACCTGTTCCTGGGTAAAGAAATTTATCAGTGCTGCTGTAAATGGGCTCCTTTGTTCAGATTTGAGGAGCAGGCTGAGATGGGGTGGCTGAGGCAGGTTTGGTTTTCTGCAGGTGTCTGGAGAATTGACCACTGTTCAGGAACAGAACCAGAGTTTGCTGAGGAACCTGATGTGAGTGTGACTCCCACTGCACTTTGATTCTCTCAAAGGCAGAGAGCTGAAAAAAAGCATTAATTTTTCAGAGGAAGAGTCTCCATTCAGAGATGTGAGTTCAAGCCATGTCCTGGGTTGATACCTAAAGCCTTCTCTGCTTAACCTGCCTTCAAAGGCTGAGGGCAAGGGCTGTGCCTGGAGCTGGCTCTGCTTGCCACCACTGAGCTGGGCTGGATCACAGTGCAGAGAGTGCTGGCTGGAAACTGGAGCATGCAAAGGCTGGATTCTGTGGGAGCCTGGCTGCTGATGTCTGTACAGCTGTAAGTGCCTGGAAAGCATCTCTGTACATGATAGACTGGAGTCTGTACCCTCCTCCTCCTTGCCAGGATCTCTGTCTAACACTGCCCGTGTTCCAGGCACAGCCTGGGCTTGCTCCTTGCTGGAGCAGTGCTAGGAGTCCTTCACAGCTCTCCTGGTGCCTGGGCTGGCTGAGTCTTGTGTTCTGAGCTGGGTGAGAGACTCCTGGAACAATGGATGGTCCAGGAGCCAGTCCCTGTGGCTGGAGAGGAGTGCTGGTACAGATAAAAGGGGTCTAAATATAGCTTGTCATCAGGCACCAGATGAGTGGTGCCTGACTCTTTAAATGAACTGGAAAAGCCCCACACAGCTGATGTTTGTACTGGCCCTGCTAATGCCAGGGGAATGCCCTGTGCCTGATTGCTTGTTTTTCCCTTGTTCCCTGGTTTAGGCTGCCACATTTCCCATTTGTTCACTTCTTTTTGTTGATAGGCAGTGATGAGGTTCTGTTGCTTTCTGGTAACTTGAAGCAATACCTCCAACTTCTCCTGTGCTTCCTTTGCACCTTCTGCCTTTCTCTTTGCCATGAACTAATCTCTGTCCAGCCAGGAACTCTTGCAGACTCACTTTTATGGGGCCATTATTCTTCATCTGTAGAAGGAGTGGCTTTCCTGGCTATGGCAGGGCTCAGGTGGAGATGGAGCCCACATCTGGAACATCTGGAGCAGCAGCTGGGCCCTGGGCTGAGGGATGTGCCCTCTGTGCAGACCAGGGAGTGCTTGAGCCTGGTCTTTGCAGGAGCAGGTGAGCAATTTGGGATCCTCACAGTACTGCTGGCATGATATACAGCCCACAGCAGTTTTAGGGGTTTGTTGTGCCCAGCAGGATCACAGACAGGGACATGCCCAGGCCCTGTGCTTCAGTGGTTCTTGCAGGACTGTGCAGCAAACGGGATCTGCAAGGGGCCTCAAGGCAAGGGCACAAACCCAATCATGGAAAGTGCAGTGGTGCTTGGGAGTAAACAAAAACAAAAAAAAAAAAAGAAAAGAAAAAGCCTCTAGGACTATTTAAAAGGAAAAAATAGTAATCTGTAGTTCAGTTTGAGGGAGTTCTTGTAGCAGGAGAGCATGTGCTGTCTGGGAGGGAAGAAGCCCTTGCTCAGACAAGTGATAATCCATTGCAGCCTTTCCAGACACTTGACAGATACCAGCCTTCCTCAGGCCTCCCTGGCATCAGCGAGGTGCTGTGCCACAGCATGAGTGTGCAGGTTCTGGACTACATGGAGTGATAATTGAAACACCAAATCCTTGCTCCTAGCAGGAGCTGCTGGTGGCTGCCTGGCTGGGGTTGCTGATATCTCACCACAAAAACTGTGCTGGGCTCCCCCAGCACTGGGGGCTGACAGTGGACACTCTCTTTCCTTGGATTCCTGCTCTAGAGTTTGGCAGCTGTCTGCTTCAGGGAGCACCGTGGCCTCAGAAGAGTTGATTTGATCTGACACATGACAAATTGTTTCTGCTGGAGGCTACTGGAGGCACAGGCTGTTTGCTGGCAGCCCTGGCTCTGCGGGCTGCCATGGGGAGGAAGGCAGAAGGATGTGCCTCCTCCTCCTCCTCCTCTTGGCAAACATCAGCACAGGGAGTGTAGCTTTGGCCCCGCTGCCACCCCAGCCTCCCTTCTGCTGGCTGATAATGGTGCTGTTTGCTGGATTATTAATGATGCTTGTGTGCTGGGTGTGTCTGCAGGTGCTGGTTGTGGTTCTGTGGGCAGAGGAGAGCCTGTGTTCTGGAACCAGCCCCAGCTGCCATTAAAAACGCTTTGTTAAGTTCCTTTTTTTAGGACACCCTTTTAGCTCTGCAATGAGGAGCAGAATATTCCATTCCTCAGCAGAATAAAAAGTACATGTCCCTTGTGAGATAGTCTAAATACATTTTATCTGTTCTATTACCTGCAGTTTTCAGAATATGTCCCCTAAGCATTTTAATCTTGTTTTCCAGGGTTGTCTCAGAGTGAGGAATCGCTCCTATTTGCACCTTTGTGAATGATTACTTGTTCATTAATTTCTTCCCTTTCCTGCTGCCCATCTATTATTGCTTCCAAGAGAAAAAAACCTCTCTGTAAATCTCCACCAAAGCAGGGCTGAATGCCTGATGAGACAGAATGATGTGTGCTGCAGGGGGTGTTCCTGGGAGATCACCCTGGAGCTGTGGGTGTTGCTGCTGGGGTGCCCAAGTGATGCCTTTTCCTTGGTTTTAAAATTAAGAGCCAGACACATTAGAGGATAAAGGGTTTTTATCTGGGTATTTAATAAGGATCTTTATGGTGCAGCAATTCACCAAAGTGGAATGCCCCAAAATGCACACACATGGTAAATCACATATACAATTGATAGACCTTGCAAATTAGCATATTTAACAAAGATACCTCAATGAGAGGCTTGAATTAATAGTATAATATCTTTCTGTTTCCAAGTATTCCTGTCTAGATGGGCCTAATTTTAATTCTAGTTTGCAGGATGTATTTTAGAGGACCTTGGTTTCTCAGGACAGCGTAGGGCTTTCCAGCTTGCAAGGCCTTTAGGATGTTTGGTTTTCTGGCCTAACAGAATGCCAGGTTTATGCTAAATTATCAGACTTAAGGAATTACAAGTATGCATGTTAAGGCCACTGAGAATACATAAAAGATATATAAAAGAAAAGGCAAAAAATCATCATGGCATCACAGGTGCCTGGGCTGGCTCCCTGCTCCTTGGCCTGGGATGAACAAGCACGTGCCAGGGCAGGCAGGCACACCTGGAGCACACCTGGAGCACAGTGGGGAGGTCAGGGCAGCTGCAGCACACGAGCAGGGCTTTGCTCCTGCCGTGCTGTGCCTGCAGGGCTGTTATGAAACAGGAAGGAGACAATGCAGAGCAGTTCCTGCTGCCATGCTTTTGTCCAGCAGCTAAAAGCCAGTTCAGAGGGTTTGTGGAAGCCTTGTTTGCTTTGGTCTTTTTTTTTGCTCTTTCTTTAAGTAGAGACTTAAAAGAGCTGGAGACTGGAGGCCAGTGTAATTATTATTTCTTCCTGAATAGCACAATAAATGTACCGTTTGTTCCATAAATGACAGGGTCCTTGCCTCAGAAAACATATGCAGCCTGTTCCCACTGCTGCTCCCTTTGACATGTGAGGAACTGCCCTGCCTGCCTCTGGGTGTGTGGAGATTTCTCACTCCCTCGCTGGGGTCGCTGCCAAAACTTGTCTTGACATGTGACATGTGTGGTCACGGGAAGTCACTGGAACAGCCTGGATTCACAGAGCAGCTTCATTTAGCTGGCAGCTGATGGATGGAGAATGGCTGGGGATGAAATCTGTGTGCAGGAGGAGACAGCTGAGTTCTGTGGCCATCCTGGCAGAAGCTCAGGCACTCACAGATATGGTCTGGCAGTGCTGTGGTGGATGTGCCACGTCCTCACCTGCTGTGGCACTGCCAGGGTGCTCAGGCAGCTGCTCAGGATGTTCTGGTGTCTCCCAGCAGAGGGGAAGGTGCTGCAGGTGCAGCTTGGATCAGAGCTGTGTGTGGGAACAGCCTGCTGCTCACTCTGACAGCAGATTTTGAGCTCTTGGCTTTGCCAATCACCTTACAGCAAACACCAGGACCTGGAGAGTGAAAGTCTCTGTGTCTTTGGGTGTCTGCAGAGCCAGGAGGTGCAGTGACAGCCAGGACTGTCAAAGGAAGAACCCTCCGTGGACCAGTGCTGCTCAGCTATTGAGACATGCCAGTCCATGAAATGGCTCTTTGTAGGGTGTCTCCCAAAAAGGATTTTCCTTTTGAGTGTCTGGATCTCCTGCTGTTGGTCTGAGCTCCAGAAGAGAGTCAGTGCATTGACTGAAGGTACTGAGGTTACAAACAGAGTGATTGTCTCTTGGAAGGGATCACTGTGGAGGAAACCCACTCAGTCCTGGTCACGTCTCTGTTCTTGTCCTTCCCCAGTGCAGGTTTTGGAGTGCTGTGGTTGAGGGGCACTGGGATGGAGCTAAAGTACTGCTCCTGAGTGAGCCCACAGCTCTGAGGAGCAGGGAGTCTGGTCATGGAGGGACCTGTGGGCTGGGAGCTTTCCTCCCTCTTCAGTTCTGTGTCCATAACACAGCAGTTCAGATGTCTATGGGGCAGTAGGGGGTTCCTGTGAGAGGGGCTCTGTGGTGGTGCAGGCATTCATAGAAAGCTTTTTCAGAGCCTCTGCTGGGATTCACGAGACATTCACAGACAGGTTCTCCACTCAGTCAGCATTTTATCAGGATTTAAGGCTGAGGAGCTCTTTGAAGCACTGCTCAGTTTGTTCTGCCATGACAAGGTGGAGATGAGCGCTGGCGTGGCTTCCATTCCCCAAGGAAAAGGCTCTTTTGCACGGATCACAAGCTGTGACTCTGCTGCTGTTTGAAAAGACCAGAGGGATCTCAGATCCAGGCACTCAGTGCCACATCAGTGCCTCCCCTCTGAAGCTGGGGAGCTCCAGCTCCATGTCCTTCGTGTTGGGGCAGCACAAGGAAAGAAGGTTCCTGATCCAGGAGTGGCTGGGGTATCAAAGCTCTGCTTGGCAGAGGCTGATGAGGCAAAAAGCCAGGATGGCAGCAGGAAGGACACAAAGCCTGCAGAAGATCTGGGCCATCTGGTAATAGACCTGCAGAGGGGCCTGGGAGACCTTCTGCTCTGCTGGAGGAGTGGGCCAGCACCTCCCCTTGAGGAGACAGACCTGCAGTGTTCTGGGCTTGACTGGAGCCATTCTGTTGTGCCTAAGGGATTGTTTAATTAAAAAGAATGCTGCACAATCACATTTCAACTGTTTTTCTCCATACATTGCTGCAAGTAACATCTAAAATAGCTCTAAAAGGCAACAAACCATTCCCCAAAGCAGGGGTAGCAGATGAAGAACAGGAGAGGGAAGGAATTATGTTCTCTTTCACTTTTTTTTTTTTTTTTTTTTTTTTTTCATTTGCAGCCCTTGGGGCTGGTTTTAATTTAAATTTCCTTAGGAAAAGCCCTGCTGAAGAAATGCTGCCTGCAGTGGCTGGCTGTTCTGCTTTGGCTTTGTCCTAGAGAAGCTTTGATGCTTGGGGAGCAGGAGTTGCTTTTCAGTCTTGGTGGAAAATGCCTGGATAGAGGAATGGCAACCACCCAAGAGTTACTTCTGGATGATGGGACTGGCAGTCTCTCAGCTCTCCCTTTGTGCTCATTCCTGTCCCAGGGCTTATTTAATTGCTTAACCAAGTCATCCTTTGCAACCACTGAGAAAGGACCAGTGCAGGGAGGTAAAAAAACCAAACTTGCATCAAGCCTTTCATCCAAGCACAGGAAGATGTTGCTGCTGACCTCAGTGGGAGCAGCCTTGGTTGTAATTGTGGTGTCTGTGTTGAGAGTGGAGCAGCTGAGCCCCAGCATGGGCATTGATGTGTCTGGATTGATGCAGGGACTGGGGACAAAGCCAGGACTGGTCCTGAGGGAACCTGTGTGGCAGCAGGTTGTGTTCATCCCCAGAAAGCTCCTTATTCCCCTTCAGGGGATATTGAGATTGGCTTGCTAGGGCTTTATTCCAGGATTGGCAGCTCTTTACTGGGTTTTACCCACAAGGTGCATCTAGTGGCCCTCTGCCTTTTCAACTGGGAGCTTGCCACAAGACTGGAAGCATGTGGGAGCGAGCCAGGGCTGGACATCCACAGCCCATGCAATCAATCCACCAGCTGCTATGCCCTGTTATTCTGACACATGTCCAGAGCCCCA
>NW_027636279.1:349390-488927 GCF_903797595.1 Erithacus rubecula
CCGCCATCGCCCGCAGCCCGTGCCTGGCTGCACCGTGCCCGGCCCCGCTCGCCCAGCAGCCTCCCTCCTCTCCCGCCATCGCCCCAGCCCGGCCCGCCGCACCGTGCCCGTCCCCGTGCTCGCCCAGCGCAGCCTCCTCCTCTCCCCCGCCACCTGGGGCCCTCACGCTCGGCGCCGCTGGCGGGAAAAGCCCTTCCCGTGCTGCCCCGCGCCACCGCCGAGCCTGAGGGAGCCTGAGGGGCTGCGCGGGCAGCGAGGGGAAAACAGAAGGAAAAACAGAAATCAGAAACAAAAAGCGGCCTGGCGGTGGCGGAAAAGGGAGACTAACAACTACCACACTCTCGCCTAAGACTCCTGCCCATAGCCGCAGCTCCGCCTGCCGCGCCGAAAAATAAAACGCCCCGCAGCAGAAACACAAAATTCCCTCCCCTCAGAGCGCAGAGCCAAAGCCGAAAGCCGCCAAGGGCGCCCGGCCCTGCGCTGCCGCGGCGGGCGGGGGAACTCGGGCCGGGCTCTGGGGGCAGCGGGGCCGGGGCGGCGCAGTATTTCTCTGAATATTCAGGAGAAGCCAATCCCACAACATGTGTTTGTAGCAGCGGCAGAGCCGCAGCGCCCAGCGCTCCCCACTCCCACCCCACCTGCGCCACCCCCTCGCATCCAGCGACCCCCGGGAGCGGAACTGGGGCTCGGGGGGAGGGGACGGCACGGACGGATCTGCACTGGGGGCCCCGAGCCCCCTGCCCAGCCCTGTGAAGCGCGGAAAAACTCTCTATACCGCACAAAATAAGGTATAAGAGTAGGTATGTATTTATTCAGCGCTCAGGGGGATAACTCCTCCAAAACCACGCACACCTTTGGCGACCTGCACCTCTCTTTTTATTCTCTACAAACTACAATTGCACAATACACCTAATACATATTCATTGCCTGCTCTGCTTCATACTACAATTAGCTACACGCCTCTTTCTGCTCCACACGGCTCCTTGGGAAAAAGGAAACAGTGTTCCTCTCAGTTGAACATTTCATCTTGTCTCCTTGCACATATTCTTTTTACTCCTTTGCTCATCTTCTGGACTTTGATACCAGTTTTCCTGGGTTCAGGGATCTGGAGAATCCCCCTTATCCTGTGATGCCTTTGTCCTTGCATCCTGTTCCGCCCACCCCAGCTCTTTATCTTATCCTGCAGCCTTGCTCTCCCCCGTTCTTGTAAGCACCGTAAATTCCAGCAAACATAGGGTTTTGTCAGCCCCCTTCTAGTCCAAGCATTTCTCGATGCTCGATTCCTAACTCTCAGTTGCTCTGTCTCCCCTGCAGGCTCAGGGGGTGCTGCCCCCTCCCCAACAGCCGCTGCTGCGGCGGCCGCGGGGCACAGGGGGTGGCAAAGGGGGGTCCGGGATGCGAGCGGGGGAGCAGCGGGAGGAAGAGGAGGAGAGAGGAAGGGGAGGAGCAGGAGCAGGAGGAGCAGGAGAGGATCAGCGGGCGCAGGCGGAGAATCGCGGTGCTGCAGGGCGAGCCCGCTGAGCCCGCAGCTCCGCTGGCCCCGGCAGCATCGCATTCCTGCATCCCGCGGGTGAGCGCGGAGGGGAAGCTCGGCCCGGGGCTATCGCGGCAGCTCCGGCACGGCTGGTTGGGTTTTGGATTCTTGGGGGATGGGGGTTGGTGTTTGTGCCTCGCAGATTCGGGAATCGAGTCCCAAATGTATTTGGGTGTCCGTGGGAGAGGTATTGTTTTATTGATGTGAGGAGGGGATGTTTCTGGCTCTTGCAGGAATCCAAAGCTGAGCAGTAAATGCTCCTTGGGGGATTTGAAGGGGCCCACGTGGCGATGGCCCGGTCCCGGCGGGGCGGGACATCGGTTTTGGGGATCCCCGGGAGAGGCGGGGGATGAAAGGCGGGAGCCCCGGCGTGGGGAGAGGGGCGACAGCAGAGCTGGGGGACCCCCGGCAGCCTGGAGGGAGGTGGAGCCGGGAGATGAGTGGGGTGCGGGCCCCCCGAGCCTGGAAGGGCTGGCGGGGAGCGGGGGAAGCCCTGAGTGCCTGAAGTGGGAGGAGCCGAGTCAGAATCAGGACAGGATGAGCCCTGGGACCCACAAAACTCCCTCAGCGTGTCTGAGCAAGAGCCGGGAGAGGGGGAATCCCCAGGAGCCACGGGCCCCCAGCAGCTCTGAGAACAGGGACCTCCATAACCCCAAAGTGAAGACAGTGCAAACAGGGATCTCCTGGGAGAGTGTTTTTGGGCTCCTTAGTGATTTTTGGAGGTTTTTGTGGACACCAGACAACCTGGGCATTTCTAGAGATGCACTCAGACATCAGGACCTTCAAAGCCATATCACTCATGTCGTTTTTCCCCCAAACCAAGATTTTCCATTCCCAAGTCTTATCCAGGTGGAGGAAAAGGCTGTGAGGAAGAAGAAAATGCCCCAGGACAGCCAGGCAGGTGAGGAGGAAGTCACTGCCCCTTTCCCCCTCTGTCCTGCTGGGGAGGATTGGGGGCATCTCCTTCCCCTTCCCTCTGGCACAGAGGCAAATCCCATCCTCTCCTTGTCCTTCCTCCCCCAGACCAGGAGCTGAGGACGGAGACCATGGAGGACAAATCCCTGCAGCAGAACCTCGTGGAAGAGGCCGTTTGGAGCGACTCCACAGCACAGGAATCCAACAGGGAGGAAAAGCCACGGCGATCCCGCACCAGGAGCGGCTGCAAACGCAGATCATGGGGATCTGAGGAGGAAAGACCCCAACCTAGGCCGGGCAGGCAGCCAGAGATGTGGCCAGAGCTCTGAGCTGAGGGTCCATGAGCAGCTTCATGATGGCAAAAAGCCCTTCAGTGATTTGGAATGTGGGAAGAGATTTCTGCACGAGCTCCTAGCCTGGTCCGGCACCAGAAGATCCACACTGGGGAACGGCCCTACGAGTGTAGGGAATGTGGCAAGGATTCAGAAACACCTCAGATCTGATCAGCAGCCAGACAGTGCACTCAGGGGAACAGGCCCTATGAGTGTGGGGAATGTGGGAAGGGATTATGCAGCAGCTCACTCTTGAACTGTCACCAGATGATCCCACACTGGGGAACAGCCCTAGAGTGTGGGAATGGGGAAGGGATTCAGATGCAGCCTCTGACTGACCGTCACCAGACATATGCACACTGAGGAACAGGCCCTACGAGTGTGGGGAATGTGGGAAGGGCTTCAGCTGCAGCTCCACCTTGATCTGTCCACCAGAGGTACCCACACTGGGGAACAGCCCTTCAAGTGTGGGGAATGTGGGAAGAGCTTCAACCAGAGCTCCAGTTTGCACTACCACCAGAGGATCCACACTGGGGAATGGCCCTACAAGTGTGGGGAATGTGGGATGGGGTTCAGGAAGAGCTCCAACCTCACCCGCCACCAGATGATCCACACTGGGGTACGACCCTATGTGTGTGGGGAATGTGGGAAGAGCTTCCGTGACAGTTCTCGCCTGATCATGCACCAGGCAATGCACGCTGGGGAATGCCCCTACAAGTGCTCAGAATGTGGGAAGGGCTTCAGCCAGAGATGCAACCTTATTGTCCACCATAGGATCCACACTGGGGAGAAGCCCTATGAGTGTCCTGAGTGTGGGAAGAGGTTTCAGAAGAGATCCCATCTGCTCAGGCATCAGCAGATTCACACACAAGAGAGGCCCTTCCGCTGCCCTGACTGTGGGAAGGGCTTGAAGAGAAACTCCACCCTCGTCACCCACCAGTGGATCCACACCGGGGAGAGGCCCTAACAGTGTCCCCAGTGTGGGAAGAGCTTCTCCCAGAGCTTTGCTGTGACCCAACACCAATGGGGTCACGAGTAAGGGAAGCCCTGTGGATGCTCCGCGTGCGGGAAGAGCTTCCTGCGCTGCTCCAGCTCCATCCCCACTGGAGGATCCCATTGAATGTTCCCCAGGGACCCTTGTTGGGGAGAACCTCAGTGATCCATGGTCCTGGTGATCCATGTTGGGAACTCACCTGGCTGGTGGTCTCCACATCTTCTTGGCTCTCTGTGGGCACCTGGACCCAGCAGGCCAAAAATCCATTGGGATGCAGACTGATGTCAGGAATTTATTTGGGACAGCAGATTTTACTTTCCACCCCAGAAAATGTCACCTTTTGCATCCAATCATTTCATCTGGCAGCATCAAGGAATACTGGATGGTTTTGGAGGTCTTTACCAACCGAAATCATTCTATGATTCGACTTTTCTCTGTTCCACCGGTATCTTCCACAGCCAAACAGTGATGGACTGGGGCAAAAAACCCCAAGATTGTGGAGACAGTGAAGTGAAAAGGCCTCTAAAAATGGTTCTTTCCACCCACCCAAGCACATGCATACTCAGTCAGCATGGACTGATAAATCCTTTTATTTTGGCCTTGATCTTCTTTCATTTTTCTTCATTCCTTCACCCAACATTGGGGTAAAAATAAAGCCATTTTATTAAGACATTTTGGGATATGGGTGGCGACATGATCAGGACGGGGACAGGAATATGGGTATGGATACGGATATGGACATAGATATGGACCTGGACATGGATATGGATATGCATATGGATATGCATGTGGATGTGGTATGGATATGGATGTGGATGTGGACATGAATGTGGCCATAGACATGGACATGGGTATGGGTATGGGTATGGGTATGGATATGGACATGGACATGAGTATGGGTATGGATATGGATAACAATATGGACATCGATATGGATGTGTGTCCTGGTTTGAAGGACAGGTACCTGCCAATAAAGGCAGAAACTTCTCTTTGAAATGGAGAATGTAAACCCTCTCTCTCCCAATTATTATAATTTTGAAATTAAGGGGCTCTCAGGCAAAGATACGGGAATTAGGAATAACAGTTCTTTAATAGAAAAATTAAAATAGAAACACAGTATTACAAAGAACAATCCCAAAAACACTGACAGAGTCAGAATACAACCTGACACCCTGTCAGTCAGTCAGGGTGTTGGTAGCAGCCCCATTAAATGGTGGTTACAGTTCTGCAGTGGCAGATGTGGTTCAGTTGGAGCAGTGCTCCTGTAGAAGGTGCAGTTTTCCTCTCAAGGTCCAGGGATGATGTGGAAAGGCCTGGCATTCCTCTGGAATCCAGTGGAAAGAAGGTATCTTAGTGTCCAAAATCTCAGTTTTTTATCTAGGTAGGAAAAGCTTGGCTCCTCCCCCTGGCTGGAGCATCTCCCAGTGGGATGATGTAATTTTATCAGTTTTACAGTGCATCTTAATGGCTCAGCAGCAGATGATATCTTCCTGGAGGAAGGATGAGTTGTGGAAAAGATAAAGATGATTGCTCTACTTAGTCTTAAAGATGGCCCATTAACAGACACTATGTGCTACAGAGATAACAGTCACTACCCTACCCAGCTTCAACAGATGGTGATAGAATACACATTTCTGGCCACATCAACCCAACACACAGATGAGTACTGCAACAGATAAAACCACACTTATACTGGCTGAAAGAAGCAAAACAATGATTGGGTGAACTGGGGCATTAAGTATACCAGTTGCCTTTGGTGACTATCCAAAGTGTGCATCCCACCAGTGATGGCTTACCTCTTGTTTTATTCTTTGCAAAACGGTACTGATTTCTTTTGCATCATGGTGGATAGTTATTAAAACCTTTTCTCCATTCTCTTTCATTTCCTTTAAGATTTCATCTAGATCTGGATGTTTCATTAACTGTTCTACCAGTGTAAGGTTCATGCCAATGGGTGTAGGTGATAGATGGTGGTGTGTAGTAAGGTTGACCTTTATCAGCTGGTGGGATACAACTGGTACTGACTATATATAATCACGCACAACAATATTAACAAAATTACAAATACAAAAATTGGATTGGATTTTAACAGGCAAATATCTGTTTTCATTTTCTGCTCTCCACTGAAGCACAGGCAGTTCTTAAACACACGCAGTCTTGGCCAATATATACGAGCACAGTCTTTTGAATGATGTCTGGTTGGATCTCAAAGTGACATACATCTTGTTCAGTATCTAGGCAATATGTCTTGGGCATCAATGGTATTGCTTTCACAAAGGAATTGTTTTAGGTGCAACACAAGATTCTACATTTATGGTGTGCCATTTCTTGACTACCATCCGGGCCCATGCTCTATATTCAGAGGGGTGGAGTACTGTCTTCCACTGCCACTGCCACAATAGTTGTGGTCAAGGGCTGACTGGTCAGTGGCTGTGGTGCTGTGCAACCTCGGGGCTCTGGGACTTCTGTGACCTCAGAGCCTGCTGTGACCTCAGCCTGCTGTAGAAGTCCTACACATTTCCAGGGTGTGTGTAGGAGACTTCTGCCTCCGAGAAAGTTTCTGTAGCTTTTAGAGTAAAGTGAAGTGTCAGTCAGAAATTCCAGCTTATTTCCCCATGTGTTATTCTCACTGCAAGATGTTCCTTGTCAGCAGGGATGTTTATTGTATCCCATCTCTGTCAGCCATAACTCCTTTAGCAGATTCATGTGAGGAGCAGAATGCACAAGTTACAGCACTAGCTGATAGAACAGATAAGCTCTTCTGTGGTAAAGGGAAACATCATGCACCAGTGTGCTGATGGCAGAGCCAGCCAGGTTGTGCTCTGTGTGCCAAAGCCTGTTCAGAGCGAGCTTGAAAAGTGCTGTGTGCACAGCATAGAGTCCTGGAAGGTGCTGGCAAGAGCATCCTGCTGGGGCAGGGCTCTGGTCTCTGGCCAGGAACAGCCTGTTTTTGCTGCCATGACTGCAGGCAGGAGGTGAGGCAGATTAAGAGGCAGCAGGCAGCTTGTGTTTGTAGAGGGCCTGGGGCTGCACATCTGAACCTCCACCTGGAATCACACTTGGGGGAACATGAGCTAGAGCTGGAGTGCCGGTTCTGAAAGGCCCAGAAGAAATTCAGCCTTGCCAGGGCTTCTTAAGAGTGTATTGGTGTTCCTGGGGAAAGCTACACACTGGGGAAACGCCTTTGGAGAAAAGACGCTTGCTTCCTAAGGAAAATGCTTCCCAAGGAGCTCCCAGTGAGGTAGGTGCAAGTGTCCCCCTTTTGTCTCTCTGTGGTCCTTTCAGTCCTTGAGGCCCACTGCCCTTGGCAGAGGGGCAGGGAATGGGAGAAGGCTGTGAAGAGCAGGTTTGGCATCTGCCTGGACCTGCGGAGACCAAGCCAAGCACCTGCAGCAGAGTGTGTTGCCCCCCTTTGGACAGAGGTGTGAGAAGAAGCATCTCTGTCCAGTTATGAGCCCCAAAGTTCTCTTTAAGAGCTGTGAATTGAAAGACCTTTACACACACTTTTCACATCTTACCTGCCTGGTGCCTTTCAACTCTTGGCAATATGCATTTGTCTCTCACTTGATGGAAGCTGCTGTGGGCCAGGGCCAGCACAGAGCTGGATTGAGGATTCTTAAATGCCCTGAGCCTGCAGAGCAGGACAGTGTTTGCTGATGGTTTGAGCCATTCCTAACATTCCTGTTGTGCTGTCTTAAGACATTTGGGCCAAGGAATTCCTTCCAACCTGGGCCACTTTGGGAGGGCTCAAGGTGTCCGCAGGGCAGGTGGCAGTGTGTGCAAGGGCCCTTTGTGACAGGGTGCAGCATGGTCACCGTGGCATGGAATGGAACAGGGTATCGCAGGACTCTTTGTGACGTGTGGTGGCGCAGGAGATGGTGATGACATGGGCATGCACAGTGCTCAGAGCCTGTGACAGGACAGGACACTCCCGACTGCTACCGTGAGGAGCCCCCCATGGCACACTCGTTCGTGTCTGACCCAGAGATTTTTCGAGGCATTATTCCTGCAGGTGACCTTGTGGCAAGGCTGTGGGACTTGGTGGCCCATGGCCTTCCTGAGGATTTTCTTTTGCAGGTGCACTCACGACAGGTGATGGCCACGGAGCACAAGGGTGACTGGGACACACTGCTCTGTGCTGACACCCAGCACTATGCCATGGGTCTGCTGGCCAGGTAGGGCCCCCCATTTCCCCTCTGCTCCTGACATATGTGCTCTGTGCCCAGGGTGCCCCACACAGTCCCTGTGGTCATGGGCAGCCACACCTTCTGAGCAGTGCTGCCCTCTTGTGGACACAACCTGATACTGCAGCCCATGCCTTAGCTGTGCAGTACTGACCCCTTCTGCACCCAATCCAGTACAATGCCCCCCCCCTCCCCCCACCCCTTTTGAGCAGTGCTGTCCCCATGGGGACACATGACAATACTGCAGCCCACCCCCAAGCAGTGCTTCTCCCTTGTGAACACAGTCTGGTACTGCAGCCACTCTAGCAGCAGTGCTGACCCTTTGTGGACACAACACAGTACTGCAGCTGCCCCCTTGAGCAGTGCTCCCCAATTTTGGAAACAACAAAATACTGCAGGGCCCCCGCTTCCCCAAGCATTACTGTCCCTTTTAAACACAGCATGGTACTGCAAATAACACCCCCGGAACAGTGCTGCCTCCTTGTGAACACAGATGGGTACTGCACTCTGCAGCCTCCCGATCCCTTATGGACACAACCAAATACTGCAGCCCAACTCCTCCTTAAGCAGTGCTGCCCCCTTCTGGACACAACCCAGTACAGCAGGCCTCCTCCCGGGCAGTGCTGCCACGTTGTGGACACAGCATGGCACTACAGCCCCCTGCCCTTTCAAGCAGTGCTGTCCCCTTGTGGACACATCATGGTATTGTAGCCCTGGCCTTCTGAGCAGTGCTGCAACTCTGTGAACACAGCCCGCTACTGCAGCTGCCCCCTCCTCGTACAGTGGTGCCCCCTTGTGGATACAATGCGATACCGCAGCCCACACACAACTGGAGTAGTGCAGTTTCCTGGTGAACAGAGCCCGGTACTGTCTGTTCCCCCCCACCCCCTCCATCCCCCCGCCACCAGTGAGCAGTGTTGCTCCCTTGTGGACACAACACTGCACTGCAGCCTTCACTATCCCCTAGCCATTTAATGCTGCCCTCTTGTGGGCACAGCTGAGTACTGTAGCCTCCCCGTACCTATTAGTGCTGACCTTTTGTGGATACAATCTGGATCAGCAGCACTGCCCTCCAAGCAGTACTATCCACTGGTGGACAGAGCATGGTGCTGCAGCCCCCCTCCCTGAGCAGTGCTGCCCCCTTGTGGACGCAGCCCAATATGGGAGCCCCCAACCCCTTTGAGATGTGCTGGCCCCTAGTGGGGGCCATCTCATTCTGAGTACTGTAGTCCCCTTGTGGACACAACCCAGTACTGCCGGTGCCTCCTCTTTGATCAGTACTACCCCCTTGTGGGCACAGGTTGGTACTGCAGCCACCCCTGCAACAGTGCTGCCACCTTGTGGACACAGCATGGTACTGCAAGGTACTGCCTCTCCTTCTGAGTAGTGCTTTCTTGTTGGGAGAACAGCATGATACTGCAGTCCCCCCCCCATCAGCCGAGCAGTGCTGTCTTCTTTGGGACACAACCCAGTACTGCAGCACCACCCTCAGAGCAGTGCTTCCCCCTTGTGGACACAACCCAGTACTGCAGGTCCTCCGCCCCACATGGTGCTGCCCCCTTGTAAAGACAGCTTGGTACTGCAGCCGTCCCCTTTTGATTAGTACTGCTCCTTGTGGACATAATCCGGTTCTGCAGCCCCCTCTACAAGCACTGCTGTCTCCTTGTGGACACAGCATTGTAGTACAGCCTTCTCCTATGGAGAAGTGCTGCCCCCTTGTGAAGGCAAAATGGAACTGCAGCCGCCCTCTTGTTGAGCAGTGCTGCCCCCTTGGGGACACAAACTGGTATTGCAGCCTCCCCCTCCTGAGCAGTGCTGCTTCTTTGTCGACACAGTATGATACTGAACCCCCCCCATCCTCCCCAAGCAGTGCTGCACCCTTGTGGACACAACCCTTTAAGGCAACCCACGCCCTCCCCAAGCAGAGCTGTTCCCTTGTGGACACAGCTGGTACTGCAGCCAGCCTGTCTCACCTGAGCAGTGTTGCCTCCTTGTACACACAGCCCAGTACAGCACTCTCTCCCCATAAGCAGTGCTACACTCTTATGGACACAGCTGGGTACTGCAACACTTCCTTTCTGAGTAGTGCTGCCCCCTTGTGGACACAACCCAGTAGTGCAGCCCCCACATCCTCTGAGACATCCTGCAACCTTGTGGACACAGACTGCAACTGCAGCCTTCCCCCCCCATTCCCCCCTTGTGGACATAGCCCTTTACAGCAGCCTCACCCTAAGCAATGCTGCCCATTTGTGTACACAGCACAGCAATGCAGCTGCTCCCTCTCTGAGCACTGCTGCTCCCTTGTAGGCACAGCATGGTACTGCAGCCCCCCCTCCTCCCACACTCCCAAGAGCAGTGCCTGGTACTGCAGTCTCTCTGTCTGAGCAGCGCTGCACCCTTATGGACATAACATGGTACTCCAGACACCCCCTCACTGAGCAGTGCTGCCCACTTGTGGACACAATGAAATACTTCAGCCCACCCCGAGAAGTGCTGCCACCTTTTGAACACAACCAAATACTGCAGCCCCACCAACCCCAATCAATGCTGCCACCTTCTGGAAACAGCCTGGTACTGCAGTGTGGAGGAGCTTTGGCAAGGGAAATATGCAACCAATCAGTGTGATTGATAAAGCATAGTTTGATTTATTAAAGGCACCATCTATATTTATAATTTAAAATACACTGACTAAGCATATTAAGCATAATTTCATTGGTTTTAGTTACATACGCCTCTCCTACTATTGGCTCTTGCAAGCATGAGATGACCACCCCTTCTGCATTTTTAGCTATGTCTGTTTACGTGCTTTTTAGCAGCAAGCCTAACTGCATCTATTTTCTATATAACAACAAACTAACCATCTCTTCCTTCTTTTACATCCTCCAGCTGCAGTAATATCAATTTTATGAATAGGCTGCTATGGTCTGACCTTGCTAATACATGCAATTTAGCAGCTAGATTCTTGCCATGAATTCTCAGACGAGCCATTTTCATTACCTGCTAATGAGGCCTCAGCTGAGCCATGTTTGTTACTTGTAATTCCAATTTCAGGGGTTGTATTGTATTGTAGTATTAGGTATTTGCCAACCCAAATACTGCCAAGGAGCAGTGCGTTGTATTTTGTCAGGGGCAACCAGTTTATGTTTTGCCAGAGTGTTGATTATTGTATGCTCATGTTCTCTTGTAAAGATTTTTTCTTGTGCAAATAAAATATGATTTATAAAATGAAATGTTAAGGTGGTCTTCCAATGTGCCTGCAGGGATTGTAATGCAGCTGCTACAAACAGTTGACAAAGTGTTGGTGAATTTCTCATGCCTTGTGGCAAAACAGTCTACTTGAACCGTTGTGCAATTGCCTTTCTATTAATGGCTGGTAAAGTAAAGGCAAACTGTTGCATGTTACAATGGTGGAAAGCAATTGTAAAAAAACCAGTCTTTTAAGTTCACAATCAGAATTCACGAGGGATCATGGCAGGATTAGGCAGTCCTGGTTGAAGTGCACCCATGGGCTGCATCTGTGTATTCACAACATGAAGATCGTGGACCAGCCTGTATTTTCCTAATTTTTTCTGAATAACAAAAATAGGGGTGTTCCAAGGGCTAGTCGAGGGCCATACATGTCCTTGCTGTAGTTGTTCTTGTAGCAAAAGGTGGGCTTGCTCAAGACTTTCCCTTTATAGCGGCCACTGCTCTATCCAAGCAGGAGTCTCTGTTAGCCAAGTAAATTGGATCGGGAAAGTTCAAGTAGTTGCTGCCATCAAAAAGGGCCATTGTCTATGCATAACACCAGTCCTATTTGAGCAAGCACATCTTGCCCGATTAATGCTTGTACTCCAGTAGGGAGGTCCATTACTGTAACTACAGTTGATATCGTATTTTGTTCAATAGTAATGGATGTTGGTTCACAACTTTTCTGGACCCGTCCTGCTCCACCGACCCCCTCAACAACCTCCAAGTGGTTTTGTAGAGGCCAGGTAGATGGCCAGTGATGCCGGGCAATAATAGTAATGTCTGCACCGGTGTCCAATAAGGCTCGAAGGCATTTTTCTTGAGGACCATACCATAAGATAACTTCCACTACCGGACATTGCTCCATTGTGAGGGTCAGTAGTACCAAGCCTCCTGTAGATCCAAATTCACTGGCTCCTCGCACAGGTCCTTGTGCCTCCTTTACCAGTTGCTGCTGTGGGACCAGTTGAGCTATACGGCTTCCTGCAGGGATACTAATAGGAGGAAAACGTGTAGGAGCCATGATCAAAATTTCTCCTGTATAGTCCGCATTGATAACTCCAGGTTCCACAGTCAAACCCTGTAAGGTGGTTGAGGATCTACCTAACAACAAAGCTCCATAAGATTGTCCATTTAACATTAAGGGTCCACATACTCCAGTAGGGATTTTTACCAGCTTAGTATCATTTAATACAATGTCTATTGTGGCTGCCAAGTCCAAGCCGAGGCTGCGTCTTGTAGCTGGCTGGAGTTCGCCGGCTGGGAGTAGGGAGGGGCCGCCTGGAGTGCTTGGGAGGCTTGGGCCACAGTTGGTGTCCTGGCGCCGTGTCCCCTTGTGCTTGTCTGTCCGTTTTTTGTCTTCTGTCTGCAGGCTTCAGTGGAATGAGAGTTGAGATGACAGTTACGGCACCACACATTTGTAATCCGACACTCCCAGTGTATATGGCCAGATTGACCACATCGAAAGCAATTGTTGCTGGTGAACGAGGCTTTCCAGCACTCTGGGATTCAGGCAGTTTTAGTGGTGCCAGTGCAGCAGCAAAGGCTTGACTCTGAGACTGCCCCTCTTTTAAGGTTGATGTCAAACTGCTTCAACCAACATAGCCTGAGTTCCCTATGGAATCTTACTCGTGTTCTAAAAGCTCTACTACTTCCCAATTGCTTGGTAAGGTAGCTATCACTGATTTTACCCGGGAATTGCTATTTTGAGTAACACACTCACTAAGTTGAGCTCCTTGCATAAACAGAGGTACCCCTGATCTTTCTATTGCTGCAGTAAGTTTGTGAACAAAACTAGAAAAAGGTTCCTCTGGACCTTGTCTAATGTTCATATAAGATGGTAATTCCCCTTGTTCTGGTCTAACCTTATCATATGCAACAGGAGCTAACCGCATTGCCTCTTATACTACATCTGGCCCCAATAGAGCTTGAGTCTCAGGTGTGGCAAATCAACCAATCCCCATAAACTGTTCCAATGTAATCCCATGAAGCAGATCATCCTGCGGTCTCTGAATAAGTGCAGCACCTTGACAAAGGCCTTGGAAATGAGCCTGCCATAGCATAAATTGTGAGCTTGTCATAATTAGTTTTAAAACATTTTTTATATCCTCTTGCAACAATAACCCTGATCCCCAAATTAATTAAGCACTTGTTTTGTTGGTTCCCCATGCATGCCAGCTTCATTAACTGTACTACAAAGCTGCATTAACAATTTCCAATCTAAAGGAGTTATTGTTGTTTCCATTCTATTTTCCCCAGTAGGGGTAAATGCAACTGGAAATGCTTGCTGTGTTGCACATGGCTCCTGTAATTTTGCCACATAATCCCTTTCTCCCATCGCTATTGCTTCCTTCATAATCTCTCCCCATTCCACTTTACCCTTGATTTTACCTCTGCCTTTTGGCACCTTATTATCATGGTAATGTGCCGCTTCCTTTTTTAACTCAGCTGTCTCCTTTGAAGGCAGCTCCTCCTGCTGTGATAGCAGTGGGGGGGGGGGGGGGGGGGGGGCAGAGGGCACTGCTTCAGAGGCAGACTTAGGAGGTAATAAAACTTGTTGTGTAGTCAGTGCTTGAGGAAGATTGTCTCCTCCAAAAATATACATCCCTGGCTGTGCAGCAGGGGGTTTATTTTGTCCTGTGATGGACAGCATAGTGGACGGTTTGCCATCCAAGTGCATAGAGGCAACAGCAGCAATATTTTTCTCTGCCTTATATGCCTCTAAGCAATTATGACGCACTAGGGTTGAGACAACTGTTTTGCTACCTTATCCTTATCAATAACTGCTCTATACAAACAATCTCCTAGATTTTGCCACTCCTCAATTTTGAAAAAGTCATCTGGGTTGGTAAAAAAGCCCTGTTCTTTAGCATAGTCTAACACCTTGGGCAAATTTTTATTAAGATCAAGTTCTACCTTTCGCTTTTCTAAAAAGCATTTAAATAAATAATATGACGCTTGCTTATCCATATCCCTCCCTTTTTACAAAAGAAGGAAAGGGGCAGTCCAGCAATCTAAGCCAATTGCCTGCTAACGTGCGCACATTGCAGCCTTTGATTGGTGGCGTAACCGGGATGGCGAGCTTCCTTTATCGGGAGCGGCTCAGGCACGGGATCCGTTAGTGTGCCAGCATACAGAGATCCTTGCCCTCCAAGCGCTGCTACTTGGTGCTTGCCAGCTCGCTTACCTCTGGCGGTGGGTCAGTGCAGAGTGGCAGAGCTTCAAGGTCCCTGTTCTGGATGCCACTTGTGGAGAAGCTTCGGCGAGGGAAATATGCAACCAATCAGTGTGATTGATAAAGCATAGTTCAATTTATTGAAGACACCATCTACATTTATAATCCAAAATATAATGACTAATGCATATTTGGCATACTTTCATTTGTTTTAGGTACATATACTTCTCCTACTATTGGCTCTTGCAAGGATGAGAAGACCACCCCTTCTACTTTTTTAGCTAAGTCTGTATACGTGCTTTTTAGCAGCAAACCTACTGCACCTATCCTCTATATAGCAACAAACTATCCATCTCTTCCTTCTCTCTTATATTCTAGCTGCAGTAGTATCAATTTTATGAATAGGCTGCTATAGCCTGACCTTTTTAATACGTGCAGTTTAGCAGCTAGATTGTTGCACTGAACCCTCAGACAAGCCATTTTCATGGCCTGCTAATAAGGCCTCAGCTGAGCCATGTCCATTGGTTGCTAACCAAGCATCAACACTTTATTAAATACTTCTCATTATTTCTTTCAGCCAACTCTGACCCTTTCCTCATGTGGAGCTCCACACAGCACTGACTTCTTCTCTCCTCTCTCTAAATTTCCTTCTGCAAGACAGGTTGACCCCAACCTGTCCCCTAGGCGGACACCTAACCCTGTGTGTCCCTCACACAGCATCTTACCTTGTTTGTCCCTTCCACAACAACTTCCCCCTCACAGCACAGCCTGCAGACTCCATCCCAAACTGCAGCAGACTCTGGGTCTCAAGCTCTAACTGCATCAGTAACTTATCCTTCACTAGTTAGCCCACACTTTTAGAATACCCATCCTCATTATGCAGGCAAGGCTGTTTTCATTTCCCAGCAATCAGTACGGCTGTAATTCATCGGGAAAGATTGCCTTCTGTACTATCCCTACAAACTATCCTCCCACATTGGACACATCAGATACTGCTTTGACATTGCACAGAGCTGAGGAGAAATTGTGATGTTTATGGAATTATATCGTTGTTATATTTGTTTTTGTTGGCCATGAAGAGAAACCTATCTATGCTTCTGAGTCTCACCAGTTCCTGACCCCCAAAGAACACAAACCTGATGAGTTGTGGTTCCCACTGCAGGGGTGGCACTTGCACCTCCCTCCATCCCCAGAGCAAAGCTCCCCTGTCCCAGAAAGTGCCTGGCACTGCAGGGATGAAGGAAACAGGACAGGCTGTGGGGATCAGGGGCAGGGCACAGTCAGGGATTTGGGGTGGTTGTGAGCCCAGGGCAGGAGCCAGCCCTTGGCCTTGGGGAACCTCATCCCATTGTCCTGGGCCCATGGCTCCAGCCTGTGCAGATCCCTCTGCAGAGCTTCCTGCCCTGCAGCACAGCCACACTCCCAGCCAGCCTGGGCTCACCTGGCATCTGACTGAGGGTGCCCTCGATGGCCTCGTCCAGATCAGCAAGAAAGAGATTGAACTGCCCTGGCCCAAATCCTGAGCTCTGGGGACACCCCTGGATGTGGCTCCATTGCCCAGCACTCCTTGGGCCTGGCATCCAGCCAGATTTCTACCCAGGGAACAGATGCAGTAGAGCGTGTTGGATCAAGGTATCGTGAGCCCAGAATATCGGCATTAGTGCAACTGTAGCTGTGCACAAGAGAGCTCTGCAGCCACTTTCTCTCTTTTCCTTCCTCTGGGCATTGGAGGCAGCTCGTGACTTCAGTGTGGGGCTCGTGTGCAAAGAGCAAATCTGGGCAGAATCGGGGCTGGGAGGGTTTGGGGCATCCTGGGATCTGTGCTGGGCACAGGATATGTTTTCCATTGCTCTGAGACTGTCTGCTGTGGAAAGGGGATGTAATATTCAGTAGAGGAATGATTTTTGTTTTTTATGGAGCTGTGCCTTCCCTTGGTTTGTTTGCTCACAATAAATGAACATTCTTCTGTGTCTTGAGCAGTTCATTCTCCAAGGAAAGCAGGTGGGAGTTGGTGCCATGGAGCTGAAAGCTGCAGGCACAGACTGGAGTGGAGGAAGTTCAGATTTGCACAAGGCTGCTCTGAGTGTCAGGGGTTGGATAAGGGAAATGGTGCGGTGGGGGTAAGTACAAAGTGTGATTGATGGTCAGCCATAAAGTGTCTTGATTTTCATATCTATTCAGACTGCATTAGGAGGTGCTGGGGATCAATGTCAACTGGAGATTGCTGATATCAGTGTATAAACAGGAAAGGAATAAATGTGGAAAAGAAAGGATTTCTCTCATTTTGTTCTTAAATGAAATACGTTACAAATGGAATGAAAGCTTAGACAAGTCCTGCCCTATGCTCAGGTTTCTGGCAGTAACTCTGTTTCAGGTAGCCTGCTGCCCAAATTGCTCTTTCGCACAAGTTCTTTACCATGGTGGATTAGGTCTATTCTAAAATGAATTATTTACTGAATGGATTCAACATAAACAGACAAGAATCTTTAAATTGACTACTTACTGTACAGGACAAACAAAAGAAGTGCAGGTAGATACAAACACAGTGCACATTAAACTTACCTTTATTACAGCTAGTGAAGAAATAGCAGAGATCAGGAGTCAATGTAACTTAGCACCAAATTGATGAGGGAGTGCACATGGAGCCCTTTCACTCAGCTTCCAGAAAAGAAACCACGAAGATGCATCCAGAACTAGGAGAGAAGCCCTGCCCGTTTGCAGGGACTATGCAGAAGACTTCTGCTTTGTAAAAATTTTGTGTGGCCTTTATTGTTTGTAAAGTGAAGTGTGTGTCACTCAGGAATTCAAGGTTTATCTCCCTTCAGCTGCTCTCAGAGCAAGATGCTCATGGTCAGCTGGGAATTCCACCTGCCTGGCACCAAAGAGAATTCAGGACAAGACTGATGTCCAGCCTGGGTTATCTCAGCAATTCCTGAGAGGGGGAAGATGCCCTGAGTGATGGCCCAGCTGATGGACAGAACAGATGAGCTCTGCTGAGCCATAGGGGAAGTCCTGCTGCAGGAACCTCATGGAACCAAGGGTGTGTTGTGACATTGTGATGCCTCATGGAACCAAGGAGACCATGGTGACACCAATGGACCTCATGGAACCAGGGGTCCATTGTGACAGATCAAGGCCTCATGGAACCAAAAAGAGCATTGTGAGACCGTGGGGCCCCATGGACCCAAATCTCCACTGTGACAGCCCAGAACCTCATGGAACCAAGGAGCCTTTCTGACACTGCAAGGCCTCAGGGAACCAAGGAGTGCAAAGGTGTCAAACATTGCTTTCAGGGCTCTGCCTTGGGGATGAGGAATTTCCTTGGTGGCACCTTGTGCCTGTATGCAGTGGGGAACCTTAAAAATTTTGGATTGCTTAAAAAAAATTGAAACCCCCTCTTTGTCTGAGTGTTGTCAGTTCTCAGAAAGTCAGTGTAGAAAGGAAAAAGTAAAGAACCTTTGAAAACTGAAGCACCTAGAGGCATTGAGCTCTATTGAATGTTGTTACTGACAAAGGCTCTCAAGAGACTAATTAAAGAAGGTAACTGGAGGCCATGATTGCACAAAGTTCTCAGAGACTCCAAGGCAAAAGCAAAACCCAAAGCCCTTGGAAAAACCTGCAGTCCCTGGGAGCATGAAGGAGCTCCCAGGGCCATTCCTGACCAAGGCTCCCCAGGGACTGGTCCCAGCAGATCCCTGAGGCCACTGGGATGTGGGGGGATGCTGAGGGCAGGACAAGGGGTGACAGTGCCCAGCCTTGCTGGGGCTGTGCCAGGAGGCCCCAGTGGCTCAGGACAAGGTGTCTCCTCAGAGCCCTTGGTGGCACAGACCCTGCTGTGCCCCAGGGCACCAAGACTTGGCTTCTCTTTGTCCCCACCTGTCATCTCTGCCTCCAGTTCTCTGCTCTGATTGAGGCTTGGGGACACTTTCCCAGTTGTGTCCCTCACCGGGACCCATTAAAACTTTAAGGGACTTTGGAGTTTGATTCTCACTTGGAGTTCTTGAGAGGTTTCCTAACAAACCATGGCTCTGCCTTGATTTCCCTCTGGTCTGGTGTAGTTCATTAGGAATATTTCCTATAATAGTTATGGAAAAACACTTCAAAGTGTTTCTTAAAAATATCCATTCCTATTTTAAAGGATGGATTTTATTACTGTTCTCTTTAAGCAGAGGTGATTGCAGCATTCTGTGATTGATATTGATCCAGAGTTTCTCCTCAGGAGGTCTGGCCTGCTCAGAGAAGCTGTGCCTTGAGGTCTGAGCCCGTGTGGGCAACCTTGCTCCACATTCCCCAACCCCATCCTGTCTGTCCTGACTCACCTGGGACCTGCTGTGCTTGGAGAACTGCCTCCACACCAGCAAACAGGGTTTTCTCCCCTTTGTTTTACTTTTGAAGCAATCTAAAACACCTTATTTTCCCCTGTGAAAACAGACACCCTCCTGAGGTATGTGTCAGCCCAAGGTGCCACCAAGGAGGTTCAGGCGGGGGACCGGGGCCTCAGGGGTGGTGCCTGGAGTCGGCGCCATTTTTCCTTTCTGCCTCTAACTCCCAGCATGCCTTGCAGCACCATAGAGCCCCATTGGAGCCGGGACTACAATACCCATCATGCCCCGTGCTCCACAGAACCCCGGTATCCCCCCTGTATGTCCAATAGATGTCCTCCAGAAACTCCAAGGATCCCTAAGTGTCCCCTCAGCGCCCATTCAGGTACCCCCAAAAACGTCCCAGAATCCCCTGAATGCTCCCAAGCCTACAGATGCCCGTTACAGCCACTTCTGGGAATTCATCTCCTGCTATCCCCCGTGAGCTCAGAGCACCTCATAACACAGTTCCGTGCCTAAAACTCCTGCTGTGCCCCGTGCCCTAAAGAGCCTGGTTAGAGCTCCCCAAGCTCCCCCAAGTGCTCCTGAACTGTAAACATTCCTCCCTGAGGACTTGAAGTTGCCATTCAGAGGCAAAAGTGTCCCCCAAGTGCCCACCTAGAGCCCATAAACACTCCACTAGAATCACTTCCGGGACTACAGCTCCCATCATGCTTTGTGGTGCCATAGAATGCTATTCAAGCAATGACTTCATCTCCCATCATGCCCCGCGCTCCTCCAAGAGACATTGCAGCTGCACCTGGAATAACCATGATGCTCTGCGGCCCCATTAAACTGTATTATACCTACTCCTACAACTCCCATCATCCCCTGCGCCCCGGAGAACCCCCTTACAGACCCCCATGAGCCACTTCAAAGCACAGACTTTCCATCAGGATCTCTAAGTTCGTTTTTAGTGCCCATTCAATGCCCCCAAGTGTCCTCCTGTCCCTCAAAATTCTTCCCCCAGACCCAAAACTGCCCCAAATGTGCCCCAGAAATGTCTCCCTAGACCCCAAAGTGCCCACCCTGAACCTGTCTGAAAAAAAAAGATATAAAAAAGATAAAAAAATAACTCAAACATTATGAATTATCCTAAAAAGGGAGAAATAAATAACCAATAGAGCTTAATTAATTAAGGAAATTGTATTACATAAAAGCAATGACCAATAATTTTTTTGGTTGCTAATAAAATATTTTTATTACAAATATAAAAACTTGGTCTAAAAAATAGAATAACAATATTACAAATAAGGAAAATTAATTTTAATTTTAAAATTAAATAACATTTTTATTACAAAGAGAAATTAATGATGTTTTTTATATTTTGGGTTGTCAGCACCAGGTGGGAGACATCATGATATGGTGATGATGGGGGTGAGGAGCAGGTTGTCCAAACAGAGTCAGCCTGCAAAGGGGCTCATTCTTCAATGTGCCCAGACCTCCTAAGGAGACATTGTGCATCAATGTCACTTGGGAAATGCTTCTATCACTTCGCCTCTGAACAGAAAAATTGAAAAACATTCCCTTGAGTAAAGTTATGATGCACTTTCAAATCTTCCTTCTTAGGAAAACTCCAAAATGTCTCCAAGCATCTGCACAAGCCCTTGGGACTTGAAGACAATTGAAGAAATACAAAGAGCTCCTGGAATCTTTCTGTATTTTAATGATCCCCAAAATTGTTATGAATGGAGTCTTCAATTGTTCAGTTAATCAAACAACAAATATAAATTTAGTAGTAATTCATTAATAATAGCAGTAATTGTATATAAATGAATACAATCAAAGTATATTAGTTATGTATATTTAAGTAAATACAAAATTTGGCAGTGAGTATTTTAGTGTAATTGAGGTTTGGTTCAAATAAAGCATAAGCAAAACCAACCAGGGGTACAGGGACGGCCCTTCCTCTCAGACCATGCCAACTGAATCAAGCTAAAATCTCACTTATATAGTTTACTAATACATATTTATACAGAATATTCTGGAAAGCTCCTCCTCATTTCTATTACTAAAATCTCCATCACTATGTTGTGTTGCTCGTGCTTCAACAATGGTCGAGGGTGTCTCCTCCTTTGGGGATATTGTTTCTGATTAAGGCTCTGGGTCTTCCTCAGTGTTCACTAGTTGACCTCTCAGATAGAGCAGGCGTACTGAGCTTAGAGTTATATAATTAAGCCGATGTTCCAATAACAAGCCAAGTGTCTAATGCTTGGAATCATCCCAATTTGGCTCAATTCAAGGTCAAAAGTTTTATTTCTAGATGCTGTTTTTAGACCTATACCCTTACTATCTCTACTCCCACCAAACAACTGGAGAATGATACCATCTGCTTTGATTAACCTTCTGTTATCTTTTATGCATTGGAACAATTAAGTACAATTTTTCCATTGCTACAAAGCAACAATTTTGCTAATATAATTACAATTTAATTAGCAGGAATCATATTTATAAGAGGGCAGATTTGGGGCTGAGTCCAGGAGCCCCAGGCACTGAGAGAATGTTGGAGAATCTGCTCAAGGAGTTAGAAGCAAAACTCCAAGTCCCTTGGAGCACCACTGGCCCCACTGAGGGCAGGGACTGCCAAAGGCTCCCCAGGGACTGGTGAGAGCAGATCCTTGAGGGCAGGATTGCAGGAGCCCAAGGCTGTGAGCAGGAACTGCAATGCTGAGCAAGGCCTGGGCTGGTTGGAGGCAGCAGAAAGGCCAAGGGCTGAGCCCAGGACTGGCCCAGCAGGGCCTGTCCCTCACGGGTGGCTCGGTGTTATTCCTGGGGCACTGGGATGGGAGGGGCAGCAAGGTCTGCAAGCCTTGCCAGCCTGCTCAGGGAGGGCCGAGGCAGCAGCAAAGTGCAGACCCTGCAAGGAAAGTTCCTCCTGTGGGGCTGCAGAGGCGCTGCCCAGCCCAGGGCACAAAGGCCTGGGTGCCTCTGGCCCTGCCAGCCCTGCCCAGCCCTTGGCCATCTCTCCTGCAGCCTGTGCCCCTGTGCGTGCTGCTCCTCTGCCCTGGCGGCTGCACACGCCCATCTCGCTGTGCCCCCAGCATTTCTCAGCCCAGCATTGCTGTGCCCTCCCTGGGCTCCCTGCACCCAGCGCTGCCGGCTCCTGGCACACAGAGCCATGGCATGGCCCAGCCTCAGCTGGGACACCTGGGCCACCAACATTCTGCCCTGGCAGGGACTTTGCTTTTTCCTCAGCTCCAGGCTGAACCTTCCAGGCTGCACCTTGGGGAGGTTTCCTTCTCTTCAAACTGCCAAGGAAAGCTCTGTGTTCTGCTGTTCACAAACAGAGAAGGGCTGGTGGGAGATGTGGTGATCAGAGGCTATTTGGGGTACAGTTATCATGAAATAATTAAGTTTTTAAACATCCTGTGAAAGAAGGAGGGACATCAACTGTGGGAGTCCAGGGTTTTTCCCTGGTTCATTTGGAGATGCAAAAAACCCCCTGGCAGACCCCTCAGAGACCCCCGAGTGCTGCCCAGGAGCTGCAGGGGCTGGATTTGGCTTTTTGGGAGAATCTGCCCACGTTGAGGGAAGAGACACAGAAAATAACGATGAGTAGAGTGTAAATTAGAATGTTAGAATGTAGTATAAGTAGGTTTTTAGATTGTTTATATTAAAGGCCATGTGGCCAAGATGGAGGATCCTGGGTGTGGTGGGCTTCTTCCTCCTTCTTCTTCATGTCATCCATGCTGAAGTTGCACCCTGGGAACCACAGATTGGATGGGGAAAGAACTGGACATTGTAAAGAGGTTGCATGGCATTGGGGAGAATTTGTAAATATTGTACACATAGTTTAGAGTATAAAGACTTGGCACAGCCCTCCCAGGAAACCTGCAATGGTCGACCTGCAGAGCGGACCCATGCTGGGCTGGCAGAAACATTTTTAAGAGAAGATAAATAAACAGCCCTGAAAAAACACAAGATCATCTCAAGCTGCTTTCTTGCCGGTGCCTCCGAGAGAACCAGATTTTTTACCACCCTCATGCCCTCTCTGGGGAGGTCTCAAGCCTGAAGAGACCCTCAGAGACAGGACAATCAACAAAATTTCTAACACTGGAGTTACAGAGAGCAGACTTCAACCTATTCAGGATGCAGATTTGTGTTGTACAAATCCAGTACTGATTGTTTTTGAGGGAAACAGTCCTTAAAACAAACGATTCCAAAAAGGATGGATATTTTTAAAGAAAGAAATCTTGAAGAAGCAGGAGCAGCCTGTACCAGTGTCCCAGAAGATGAGCCAGTGAGGAAAACAACTGGCCTGGTTGGACATGGAGCTTTTTTCAGGAACTCAGGAAAAAGAGGATGCATCAACTTTAGACAAAGGCGCAAGCAACTCAGGAAGTGTTTAAGGATGTTGTCAGGTCATGAAGAAAGAAAAGGAGGTGAAAGCTCAATCAACTTAAGATGGCAGTTCTGTGTAGGAAAACAAAAAATATTTTATCCATATATTAATGGCAAAAAGAGGGAAAAGGAGAACCTTGATTTCTTACTGGGGGTGGGGGGACAGGACGGGATATTTTACCAAAGAGAAAAGGCTGAGGTACTTAGCCCTTTCCTGGCCTCAGTTTTCAACAATAACACAGGTTGTCCTCAGGACAAGTGTTCTCCTGAGCTGGTAGATGGGGACAGGGAGCAGAACAGACCCTTGTAATCCAGGGAGAAGTAACAGGGGACCTGCTAAACCACTCAGATGCTTACAGGTGTCTCTACAATCAGATGGGATCCATTCTAGGGGGATATGGGAGCTGCTGGATGAGCTCCCCAAGTTGCTCTCCATCATTTATCATCAGTCCTGGCTCACCAGGGAGGTCCCAGAGGACTGGAGGTGCCAATGTGAGCCCATCCACAGGAAGGGCTGTAAGGAGAATCTAGAGAACTCCAGGCCTGTCAGTCTGACCTCAGTGCCCAGCCAGGTGATGGAACAGATCACCTTGAGAGTCATCACAGGGCACCTACAGGATGAATGAGGGATCAGAACCAGCCAGCGTGGATTTCTGTATCTGCATTGATGATCTGAATGAGGGCATTGAGTGCGCCATCAGCATATTTGCAGATGACACCAAACTGGGTGTGAGTGTTCTGGAGGTTAGGAAGCTCTCCAGAGGGATCTGGACAGGCTGGATCCAGGGATTAAGTCCATCAATTTGAGGTTTAACAAGTGCTGGGTCCTGTACTTTGGCCACAACAACCCCTGAAGCGCTTCAGGCTGGGGACAGAGTAGCTGTACAGTGACCAGGCAGAAAGGGACCTGGGCCCACTGATGGACAGCAGGCTGGACATGAGCCAGCAGTGTGCTCAGGTGGCCAAGTAGGCCAATGGCTCCTGGCCTGGGTCAGTAATGGTGTGGTCAGCAGGACCAGGGCAGTGATTCTTCCCCTATGCTGAGCACTGGCTGTGCATCACCTAAAGTGCTGTGTCCAGTTCTGGGCCCCCCCAATTTGGGAAGGACAAGGAGGGGCTGGAGTGTGTCCAGACAAGGGAAACAAGGCTGGTGAGGGGTGGGGAACACAAGTCCTGTGAGGAGTGGCTGAAGGAGCTGGAGTTGTTTATCCTGGAGAAAGGAGGACTCAGAGGTTACCTTATCACTCTCTTCAACTTCCTGAACCATGGTTTTAGTCAGGTGGAGGTTTGTCTCTTTCACCAGGCAGCAACTGACAGAATGAGAAGACACAGTGTTTAGCTTCAGCATAGGAAATACAGGTTGGATATTAGGAAAAATGTTTTTTACAGGAAATGCAGTAAAATTCTGGAATGATCTCTCCAGGGGTTGGTGGAGACACCATCCCTTTATGTTTAAAAAAAGACTAGGTATGGCAATTGGTGCCATATAGAGGTGTTAGGCAGAGGTTGGACTTGATCTTGAAGTTCTCTTGCAACCTAGTGATTCTGTGATCTGTGAATTCACAGAGTCTTTCAACTTTTCAACAAGTCTTTCAGTCTTTTCAACAAGAAGTCTCTGTCCCTGTCCTTTCCCTGGGTCTGTGTTGCAGATGGAAGCTGCTGGTGCCATTCTCACCTTTAATCCCTAATTTGAATGGAGACAGATGCTCTTGGGTATGTCAAGCAGGTGTTGCTCAATGTTTATGTGGAATTTCTGTATCCTCATGGCACCAAGGAGACCATTGTGGCACAGTGGAAACTCAGGGAACAAAGCCATTGTGACACTGGGGCAGGATGGTACCATTGTGATACTGCAGATCCAAGGACACCGTGGTGACTCCATGGAAACTCATGGAATCATGGGCACTGTGAATCAGCAGGGCCTCGTGGAACCAAGAAGTGAATTGTGACTGTATCAAACCTCTTGGAACCAAAGAGCCATTGTGGAACTTCAGAGCCTTGTGGACCAAGGGGACCACAGTGACACTGTGAGGGTCCATTGAACCAAGTGGCCATGGTGACACTGGAGCCTCATTGACCAATGGTGCATTGTGACACTGCAGGGCAGTATGGAATCATGGAGACCACTGTGACATTACACAGTGTCATGGCAACAAGGGGCCATTGTGACACTGTGGGGCTTCGTGGGACCAAGGAACAGTTGTGGTACTAAGGAAATTGTGGCAACTGTGTCACCATGGAACCAAGGAGACCATTGTGACAGTTCACAGCACCATGGAACTAA
Source organism: Erithacus rubecula (assembly GCF_903797595.1). NCBI lineage: Eukaryota > Metazoa > Chordata > Aves > Passeriformes > Muscicapidae > Erithacus > Erithacus rubecula. The sequence continues at coordinate 374,739 of NW_027636279.1, forward strand.
GGATTCATGTAACAGTGTAGGATAAATGGAGCCAAGGAACCATTGTGACACTGTGGGGCCTCATGGATCCAAGGAGAGCATTGTGACACTGAACCTAATGGAATTGTTGCAAATGATACAACTTCTAGGTTCAGGACAAGGTGTCTCCTCACAGCCCTTGGTGGCACAGACCCTGCTGTGCTCCAGGGCACCAAGACTTGGCTTCTCCTGGGCACTGCCAGCCCTGCCAGGGCCCTTGGCCATGTCCAGCACAGCTTGTTGTGTTCTGTCCCACAGCTGCTGCTGTGTCCCTGCAGGCTGCACACTCCCATCTCACTGCCCCTGGATCTGCCCTGCCACTGCCAGCCCTGCCCTGACCTCTGCCACCCTCACCCTCTGTGCCTTGGGACACACACACATGCACTGAGCTCATCCTCTTCCTCCTGGATGCTTCTCCTGCCACAGCACTGCCCTGGGAGGGTTCATTGCTCACAGGAGCTGCTGTGTTTGTACTGGTGCATTTTATAGCTCTGCTTCTGCCTGTCTCTCAATTCTGTCTTCAAAGAGCTCTCCAAGGAATAGATTCATTGAATTGTGGAATAACAGAGGTGGGAAGAGCTCCCTGAGCCCCCTTGGCCTGGGTGTGGCTGGGATGGAGTTCCCTTTGCCCAGAGTAGCCCCTGTCCTGCTGTGCTTGGCTGCTCCTGAGCTGGAGTGGGTTTGGCCCCAGCCCAAGGCTTTGGCTGCTCCTGAGCAGGGCTGGCCCCACATGAGGCATCTCTGCAACCCCTAAACCAATGGCCTGGGGAGGGGGGGGCAAGTGTTCTTGGGGACACAGGGATGGGACAGCTGGGTTGGACTGACCCAAGGGATCTTCCATTCCATGGGATGTCCTGATCAGCAGGGACATGAGGGGGATAAGAGGGCCTCTGGATTTTCTGTATTAATACACTTGTCTTCTAAAGCAACTATGATGTGTGTTGAATTCTTGTGCTGAATTCTTGTCTCTCCATGGTTTTCCTTGCTTCTGCATTTGGCCCTTGCTTTGTAGTCCCCCTGACATTAATCTCTCTTTATAGTGACCCACAACTGTTCACCTTATTTTCTCCTGTTTTCTGTGTAAGGAGGGACAGTGACAGAGACACTCTGTTGTCACTGGATGCCCAGAGGGGTTTAACCACAGCCACCTTGCCCAACTCTGCTCTTATGGGCACCCCCAGAAATGTCAGGGCTCTGTCAGGTGCCCACCCCTGAGCTCATGCCCTGCTCACAGCCCCAGGGGTGTCCAGGGACACGAGTCCTTCCCTGGCACACACACAGACAGTTCATTGCAGCACAGGCAGGGGCTCCCTGGGCTCTGCTGCCACTGCCAGAGCCTGGCAGGGACCTCAGCCCTGTGGGTGTCACCCTGCCCTGCCCCTGCCTGAGGTGCCCCACGGCCAGAGGGATGGACACAGGGAGCTCTGGGCACAGGAGCTCATCCCAGCCCTGCATCCAGGGGTTCCCAGGGGATGTTAGACTCTGGAAACTCCAGCAACAGCTGAAGCTGTTTGTGCTCATGGAGTTTATGTCCCCCCCCCCCACACACAGGATGTTTAGGGCTGTGGAATGTCCCTGCACTGCAAACACAGACTCCTGACCCGGTAACTTGATGTCCCTCCACAGAGGGAAGAACAAACTCTGTTACCTGGGGTGGAGAGGCACTGCTGGAAGCAGGGCTGGCTTTGCAGGTAAACTGCTGGGACAGCCCCACCCTGAACACTGCCACACTTTGGCTGTCACTGCTGTTCTCTCCAGGGCACTGTGTTGGGCACATTCTTGAGAGCAAACTGGGAAGGAGATTGAAGGCCCTGCACTGGGGAGATGCCCTTGCATGATGGAAATGCTGTTGCAGAGCCCAGCTCTGTCCCAGCAGTGCCCATGGCCTGTCCCTGCCTGCAGTGCCTGCAGTCACACAGCAGGACTGGGACTGAGTTAAAAGAGCCCTGAGGCCTTAAACCAACACAGGGGCTCTGAAGGGGAGTGTGGAACTGAAGGAAGGGGAGGTTATGGAGCAGAAGCCCTGGGGGTGCCTGGCAGTGAGGAGCACTGGGGTTCCCTTTTCACCCCAGCTCTGTACAGAGGCACCAACCCTGCAGAAAAGCCAAGGAGGAAAGATGACAGACAAACACAGCAATACCAAGTCCTTTATTTTGCGTAAGCACATATGTAGTACAACTCCAGGATTATATAGTCTATGGTTCACACTAGGAATGCAAATACTGAATTAAAAATGGTAAAGATGAAGATTCTCTTGTGAAAAAATTCTAAAATATGTCATACCTGTGACAGAAAAAAAGCAATAAAACCACAGGACATAGAGTTGGCATTGATGAGTAATATTATAATAGTGATACAGGAGAATGAGAGTTTATTTTTTCTGAGAAGCATTCATGATGATTTTCCTCAAGCCATCCTTGAGCTTCTGGTTCCTCAGGCTGTAGATGAGGGGGTTCAGGGCTGGAGGCACCACCGAGTACAGATACGACAGTGCCAGATCCAGGGATGGGGAGGAGATGGAGGGGGGCTTCAGGTAGTGAAATGTGCCAGTGCTGATAAACAGGGAGACCACAGCCAGGTGAGGGAGGCAGGTGGAAAAGGCTTTGTGCCGTCCCTGCTCAGAGGGGATCCTCAGCACAGCCCTGAAGATCTGCACATAGGAGAAAACAATGAACAAAAACAACCAAATGCTAAACAGGCACTAACAGCAAGGAGCCCAAATTCCCTGAAGTTTGAATGTGAGCAGGAGAGCTTGAGGATGTGTGGGATTTCACAGAAGAACTGGCCCAGGGCATTGCCATGGCACAGGGGCAGGGAAAATGTATTGGCTGTGTGCAGCAGAGCATTGAGAAAGGCACTGGCCCAGGCAGCTGCTGCCATGTGGGCACAAGCTCTGCTGCCCAGGAGGGTCCCGTAGTGCAGGGGTTTGCAGATGGACACGTAGCGGTCGTAGCACATGATGGTCAGGAGATAGTACTCTGCTGAGATGAAGAACAGAAAGAAAAAGATTTGTGCAGCACATCCTGAGTAGGTGATGGTCCAGATGTCCCAGAGGGAATTGTGCATGGCTTTGGGCACAATGGTGCAGATGCAGCCAAGGTCAGTCAAGGCCAGGTTGAGCAGGAAGAAGAACATGGGGGTGTGCAGGTGGTGGCCGCAGGCTACGGCGCTGATGATGAGGCCGTTGGCCAGGAGGGCAGCCAGGGAGATGCCCAGGAAGAGGCAGAAGTGCAGGAGCTGCAGCTGCCGCATGTCTGCCAGTGCCAGCAGGAGGAAGCGGCTGATGGAGCTGCTGTTGGACATTTGCTGTGTCTTGGCATGAGGATCTATAAAAAAGGTAATAATGGAATAGTTCAGTTTGAAGATGATTTTAAATATCCCAGCCGAGCTTAATGGGTCATTCCCCCCGCTTCCTGCCCAGGGCTCTGCTGCCTGGAGCTTTCCCTGCCAGCAGCTGTTTCCCTGTGCCAGTGAAATGCCAGACCCCAGCCCAGCCCTGGGGGGGCTCAGTTCTGCTCTGTAGACCCCTCCCTGCACAGGGCACTGCCCAGGGCCAGCTCTGCCTCTGCAGGCTCTGATGGCAACATCACAGCAACCTTAAGGTGGTGGGAAAAAAAGCACTGATGCTTCCTGTAAGGGACTCTGTGCTGATTACTGTCCTATGCTGGTTTAATGAGATCTCAATTTTTTAATTATTTTTTTTTCCCAGCCTGATCTGTGAGATTAATATATATATGCAATTTCCCATCCAGACAACCCACAGCAGCAGATATACAGAAGCAAGATTTTCCCTTTTATGCAGTCCCTGCCTCGCTGTACATGCTGCCTAATCTACCTGGATATCTTCTGGATTTAAATGTCATGCTGGGAGCAGTCCTGCACAATGTAGCATCCTCACCAGACAAGGAGAACAGTTTCAAGCATTACCAGCTGTCTTCTTCCACCCAGACCTTGTCCTGTAGTGCTGTGGGCAGCTCCCAGGGCTGGCTGAGAGCTGTCCCTGGCAGGCAGCAGAGTCCCTGCTCTGCAGGATAGCCCTGGGCACCCCTGGCTGCTCTACACAAGAGAGGATCAGAGAATGTACTCACAGAGTCTGCAGGCATTGGGATATTCCGGCTTTAGGAGATCACTGCAGAAGCTGCAGCTGCATGACAATGCATCCAGAGGCTTCCTGTGTCAAGGGCTGGGTCTGATTCTGCCCCAGTCACTTCTGAGCATCTTTCCAGCCCTGACTGATTTAAACACTCTGTGCCTCTGTGCTGTGCCCGGGGTGGCTGCACGCAGACCCCCAGCCCTGCTGGGCTGGGAAAAGAGCTGGTCATCTAGAGAAATGCGCTTTTGAAGCTTTCTTAATAGCTAGGATGGCCCTCTGTGCCAGGAGCCCACCCATGCTGAGCAGCACAGACAGAGTACAAGGACTTTTAATGACCCTCTTGGGGGGTTCTGCTGAGGCCCTGAACATCAGTCCCTGAGAGGGAGGTGTGGAAAATTCTCAAGAATTCCAAGTCAGATTAAAACTCCAAAGTTTCTTGAAGTTTTAATGGGTCCCACTGAGGAACAGAAGTGCGAAAATGTCCCCATGTTCCAGTCAGAGGAGGAAATTGTAGGCAGAGATGACAGGTGGGCACAAAGAGAAGCCAAGTCTAGTTGCCCTAGGGCACAGCAGGGTCTGTGCCACCAAGGGCTCTGAGGAGACACCTTGTCCTGAGCCACTGGGGCCTCCTGGCACAGCCCCAGCAAGGCTGGGCACTGTCACCCCTTTTGCTGCCCTCAGCATCCCCCCCTCCCCCCACATCCCAGTGGCCTCAGGGATCTGCTGGGACCAGTCCCTGGGGAGCCTTGGTCAGGAATGGCGCTGGGGGGGCTCCTTCATGCTCCCGGGGACTGCAGGTTTTTCAAAGGACTTTGGGCTTTGCTTTTGCCTTGGAGTCTCTGACAGCTTAGTGCAATCATGGCCTCCAGTTATCTACTTTAATAGTCCCTTGAGAGCTTTTGTCAGTAACAACACTCAATGGAGCTCATTAATGCTTCAAGACACTCAGGGTTAATTTAAGTTCTACTTTTTGACACTGAATCTGTGAGAGATTTGAGCAGTGATGGTCTCCAATTATCTGCCTGATTAGTCACTTGAGAGCCTTTGTCAGTAATGATACTCAGTGGGGCTCAGTAATGTTTCAAGGTACTCATTTTTTTTTAGGTACTTGGAGTTTCCCATTTGATACCAATTCTTTAAGTAGTTTATGCAATCATGGCCACAATTATCTGCTTTAAGGAGTCCCTTGAGAGCTTTGTATTGACACTCACTGGGGCTCATTATTACTTTGAGATACTTAAGGTTTTAAAGGTACTTAGGATATTCCTTTCCTCTCTGACTCTGTGAGAGGTTTTTGGGCAACCCTGGACTCCAATCCTCTCCTCCAAGGAGTTAATGAGGAGCCTGTGATGGGGATGGACATTAGTGGGTCCCATTAATGCTATGAGACACTTTGAGTTTTTCTTCTGACTTTGACTCCTGGAAAGGTTTGTGCAATCTCCTCTCAGACCCTGAGGTTCAAGGACTCAGCACCAAATGCACCATGGGGCTCATTGGGATCAAGCAAGTCCTGACCAACCATGGCTCTGCCTTGATTTCCCTCTGGTCTGGTACAGTTCATTAGGAAGGTTTCCTAATGGAGTTAAGGAGAAATATTTCAAAGAGCTTCTAAAAAATGCACACTCCTATTTTAATGGATGTCTTTTATTTCTGTTCACTTTAGAGCAGAGGTGATTGCAGCATTCTGTGATTGATGTTCATCCAGGGTCTCTCCTCAGGAGGTCTGGTCAGATCAGAGAAGCTGTGCCTTGAGATCTGATCCAGTTTGGACAACCTTCCTGCACATTCCCCAACTTCCTCCTGTTTGTCCGCACTCACCTGGGGACCACTTTGTTTGGAGAACATGCTGCACACAGCCAAAAATAAGTTTTCCCCCTTTTTTTCCTCTCTTTTTAAAGCAATCTAAAACTCTTGAATTTCCTCATTCAAAAAAGACAGTTTCAATTAGTGTGGCAGCCAAAGCTGGAGGAGGTTCCCCTTCCCCAAGGCAGAACCACGAAAGGAATTTTTTAGACCTTTGGGCTCCTTGATTCCACAAGGCCTTTTTTTATCACCATGGACTCTTGGTTCTTTGAGGCTCTGTAGTGTCACAATGGATATTTGCTTCTATGTGGTCGCACTGTGTCACAATGCTCTTTTTGGTTCCATGAGGTTCTGAGCTGTCACAATGGAGATTTGTGTCCATGGGGCTGCACAGTGTCACAATGATATTTTTGCTTCCATGAGACCTTGATCTGTCACATTGACTTTTGGTTCCTTGAGATTATGTACTCTCAACAATGGTCTTAGTGTCACAACAAATGCTTGGTTCCATGAGATTCTTGAGTGTCATAACGGAATCCTTGGTTCCATGTGGCCCCACAGTGTCACCATGGTCTCCTTGGTTCCACAAGGTCATTCAGTGTCACAGTGACCCATAGGTTTCATGAGGCCCCACAATGTCACAGTGGACCTTTGGTTCCATGGGTTCCCCCCAATGCCACAAGAGTCTTCTTGGATTCACAGTGTCAAAATGGTTCCTTGGCTTCACACAGCCCCGCTGTGTCACAATGAATTCTTGGTTCCATTAAACCCTACAGTGTCATAGGGATTTCCTTGGTTCTGTGAGGTTCTGTAGTGTCACAATGGATGTTTGGTTCCATGTTACCCACAGGGTCACAGTGGTCTCCTTTTTCCTGTGGCACCCAGCAGAATACCTCACTGGCAGGGCCGAATACCTAGGAAGAAAGAGGAGAAGCAGACATTTGGAGTGATGGTTTTTGTCTTCCCAGGTCACAGTGATGTGGGGTGGGGCCCTGCTGTCCTAGAGATGGCTGAACACCAGCCTGCCCATTGAAGGGGGGAGAGACAACAACCTCTGTCCATGGAACTGCCACAGCAGAGAGGTCAGGCTTGAGAGGAATGTTGCATTTGTCTTTTCAAACAAGCTGTAGATCTGTTGGTAGATAGAGTTAGCACTAAGAGATAAAAGAAACAATGGGAAGCATTCCACTGATTGATGAATGGGAAAAGAGATTTGTCTTTACAAAAAAACTGTAGGTTTGCTGGTAAATGAAATTGGATATCTGAACATGAAAGAAGCAATGGTGGGGGGGTGGGGGGCTGGAAACTATGAATTCTACAAGAATTAAAAATTAAAAGGGAGGGTTATACATTAGAGAGGAATCGCAGGCATCAGGTGTTCTTGGAAGTCTGGGCTTCTCAATTACCTCAGCCATGGGGGAAAGAGAGAGGGAAATGCAGCCAAGAAAATAGGATAAAAAGGAGGCTGCGTCCTCCAAAAATTTGAGAGATCCCAGGGGAATGCCCCATGGCCTCTCCCTTTATTCGAACAAAGCAAAAAGGACTCCTCTGTCTCCTTTTTGGACATCAATCTCTGGTGTTTGTGGATTCATTTTCCTTACAGGCTGAAGGTTGGGCTTAAAAGACTGTCACCAGCACAGGAAACATCAATGTGAGAGGAAAGATGTGTGCTAATGTCTTTACAAATCATTGGATGGGTGAAGGGATGGGTGTTAAGACCTTTGAAATGGGTCGTAATGTTTCTACTGACTTTGGGCAGCAGGTTTGTTACCAGGCCCAGACAGCTTGGCTCCTGAAATAGACAAGGGTCTGCACAAACCTGAACTTCTCAATTTGGGGGGAAATTCCAGGTTCAAGGGGGAATATGGGGTACACGGATTGGGAAGACCGTGCCTTCCTAGTACCTTTGGCAGTGGGTAAAGGAAAAGGGCAACATGTGGCCAGGAGTTTAGTATAAAGGGAGGCTGCACCCTCTGAACGCTCGAGAGAGAAAGCACGGTGGGCATGTACCCAGGTGAACTCTCTCCCTTTATTCAAATAAAATTGAAGGTGTGCTCTGTCTCCTTTTTGGACATAAACCTGTGATGCTTATGGATTTTCCTGATAGTGACAATATGGAATCTCATGGAACCAAGTGTCCACAGTTTCATGGCGCAGCCTCATGGAGCGCTGGAGACCATTATGTCACAATGGGAACACATGGAACAATGGCTCCATAGCAACACTGTAGGGCCTCATGAAATGCAAGAGATTATTGTGATGCACTGGAAACCCTTGTAACCAAGGCTCTCTTGGGACAAACCTGGGCCTGATGGAACCAAGGAGACCACTGTGATGAAATAGAATCTCAAGAAACCTTGGGTCAATTGTCAATACACCAGGCTCTCATAAAGCTAAGGAGAACATTGTAACACAATGGATTCTTATGGAACCAAGGCCCCATTGTGACAGCGCAGCCTGATGGAAACCCGGTGCCACTGGGACATGTCCAGGCTTGGAAAAAGCAAGTGTCCACTGTGACACAACACAGCCCCGTTAATCACAGGAGAGCATGGTGACATCATGTAATCTTGGGGAACAAAATGTTAATTGTAAACAGAGCAGGGACTCATGGAAGCCAGGAAACCATTGTGACGCTGCACTTTGTCACAACGGGGCCCTGCTGTGTGAGTATCCATTTCCCCACAATCTGCTGGGTCCCATGAGGCCCCACTGTGTCTCAATGTCCCCTTGCTTCCACAAACCATGGCACAGTCCCAATTGCCCCTGGGTTCTATGAGGCCATGCTATTTTCAGAATTGACTCTTGCTTCCATGAGATTCCATTGCATCACAATGGTCCCCATGTTTCCATGAGGCTGTGCTGTGTCACAAAGGACACTGGATTCCACAAGAGCTGGCAGTGTCCCAATGGCAAAAGGGTTCCAGGAGGCTGTGCCATGTCACAATTGACTGTTGCTTCCATGAGATTTCATTGCATGACAATTGTTCCCCATGTTTTCACGAGGCTGTGCTGTGTCACATGGACACTGGGTTCCACATGCCCTGGTGATCTACCAAAATATGAGTATTGGCCTAATACCGATACTCAACTGTGATGAACAAAACACTCTTTAACAACTTAAAGTTAGAAAGTGTATGTTTATTCAGGTCTGGGCAGTAGCATGAGGTAATCCTCTAATACGAACTGCAAAATCACAAGTGATCAGAGAGTCTATTTATTGACAAAGGACTTTAGCAAATGCATATTCATAATAACAGCCCCTCCCATCCCCACTTCCTATGGTAATTAGCTTGAATAGCCATTAACATGAGTGATTGACCTCTAAATTAAGTCTGGGGTCATTTTTTTTGTGGGGAGGGATCTTAAAAGAAAGAAGTAAGGCGAGTCTTCCTTGCCCCAAACTCTCAACCTTTTCTATCAATGACAGTACAAATGATTTCTGAGGATAGTCCAATTCTTTAAAGAATGTGTTTCTGGTTGCATTTTCTATGTTTCTTTGGTCTCCTTAATAGTTTCATCTTTTCCCATTGTAAGCACACCTGAGAAAACATAAGATGACAGACAATTATTTATTTAAGATTCAGATAACTACCTCAAGTCAGGTTTTCTTTCTAACTTCTAATTTTAAATTATTTAAGCAAGGTCTATCTATCCATTTACTATTTAATTAATTCTAGTAAATAACTAACTTTTAACTAAAATCCTAATATTTCTAAGATTACTGTTTCATTCCCCATTTCTTCTTTGAAATGAGTAATTTCTTTTACCCAATATGGGGATTTCTCTTCACCTAAGACACATGGCAGTGATCTCTTAAGACCAAGTGATACGCCTTTGACAGCGATGCTAAGTCTGCCACTTGTAGTATCTTCCTCTTGGGGGTTGAATGTTTTTCTATTACTGTGTCAATTTAAAGAATTTTTCCCCTTATCATGCTAATGGAGTTTTCCAGGTTACACCCAGGATTTTTGACAACTGTAGACAAAAGGGGTAGGTGAGAGCGGCTTCCAGAGGGGTTACTCATGTTTCTGGTAAGCAGAGCTGAGAGGAGGAACCCCCCTCACACACCCTCCCCCCTCCCCGTCTCTAGCCATGAGGCCAAACACAGGAGAGCCAGACGGTCTGCGATCACCTGCCCTGCATCTTCCCTGCTACAGCCTCCTACCTCTGAGGACTCAGCTGACCACCTTTCACAGTGCAACCAGAGGGTTTGCCAATTTTAAATATTTAATTTCCTTTAGAGATAGGATTTAGGAGTAAAGACAATGCAGTCTTAAAACTCAAAAAAGGTACAAGAAGAAATTTATTAATAACACAAAAAAAAAAAATTCAGAATAAGATTCTTAGATTATTCCCTCCTCCCTTCATTCCACATTTCTTACCAACTACATACAGAGAACATTTCAGTCAGTTATCCACTCAAATAATCATTTCAGTTCACTTAAGAGAGAAAAGTTCCTTTTTCTGCTTTAGACTTAGGGGGTGTCTTTACCTTCAGAGTCCACATCCGCCGGGGACCTGCAGAACAATGAATTTTCCTCTAATTCCCACAGTCCTTCCAGAGCCGCATATATGGGTTACGATGCACACATGGGGTATTACTTTTAAAGGCAGGCTGCTGAAAAACAAAATCCTCTTCATCTCCTTCTCTATCAAATGTCTCTGTTCATATTCCAGTCCCAAAACAAAGAGCTCAATTTCCCAAGGCAAAAAAAAGTCGTCATCTTAAGCACACATCCTCCCCAAATATATTTCACAGTTTAAAGGAATTTTAGTGAAGTCACAATTCCCTCATAGCCCCACAAAAAGGTTTTCAGCTACTTATCAGTTGCATCTTTTCAATCTCTTCCCATCAGGAACTTTATCTTCACTCCGCTGACCTCTGTAGTCTCCATGCTTTATTTCTTCTCATTTAGGGGAGCTCAGGAGATTGAGAATCTTATTTAGGCACTAAGAAGTTAAAATTGTGTCCAGATAGTGAAAAAGCTGGAGGCCTCTTCTAGCACATGGAGAGCCGAGCTGAGCCGAGCCGGGCCCCCGGCAGAGCCGGTGTTGAGCTGGGCCCCCGGCAGAGCCGGTGCCTGGCCAAGAGGCTGGGCTGGGCCCCAGAACAAGCCCAAAGCCAGGCCGGGGCTCCGGCCGGGTATCCCCACTTCTCCGGAGGCCGGAAGCTGAAAAAGCCTCCCAGCACTTGATCTACTGTGATTTGTGAAAGCGAAATAACTTTTCATTGGTTTCCCGAGCTGTCCAGCACCAAATCAGCTCTCTGATTGGAGCCAGCAGCCCACAGGAGAAGTTCCCGGAGACAGGACAGCCCCCGGTCCATGTGGAACTTCCCCTGAGGGGAAACCACCCCTCCAGCCAAGCATGTGAAACCAACACACCACCGGAACCCAAACAGTGAGTGAGGAGCTGCCCTCTCCAGCCCGCTCCCATCTGAGACCATCGTGGCCACTGCCGCCCCCTCCCGCCTCCTCTCCCGCCCATTTCTCTGCTGCTGCTGGGCTTTGCTCTGTCTGCAGGACTGGGACTGAGTTCAGAGAGAGCGTGCATGCAGCTAAAGAAAGGACTGGAACCAAGTTATCTGGTCTGTTTTGTTGGTAATTTTAACAACTGCTGTTTTTTCTGCTTGTATGGTTAGATGTATTAGTAAAAGAGGGGTTATTCCTAATGTCTTATCTCTGCCTCAGAGTTCTTGATTCAAACAATTATAATACTTGGAGTGGAATTAAAGTCTCTATTTCAAAGGAAAACTTCTGCCTTTATTGGCAGACCCCTGTCCTTGAAACCAGGACACTTCCAATTCCCAAGAAGTACAGCAATAGACAAGAGCAAACTTACATTAACTAAAATAAGCAGCACAGTGATTGGGTGAATTAAGGCACTAAGCAAACCAGTTGCAGTTGGTGACCATCCAAATATCACATCCACCAATGACGAGACAGATGTTCTTCAACTCATTAAAAAAACCCCTTTTGTGGTCTCCATATTAAGGTGTATCATGATCAAAGTCCTTTTCCCTGCATCTTGAATCTCTTTTAAAATTTTTCTTCATTCCTGGTGTTTCAGTAGCTGAATGACTAAAGTTAAATTCATACCTATAGGCGCACGCAATATTTCTTGCACAGTAACCAGGTTTGCCTTTATGTACTGATGTGATATTACAGGTGCCTGATAGGAAAATTGGCATCCTTTGATTTTAGCAAAATTGCAAACACATCAATTGAACTGAGTCTGATTGACAATTTGATTGTCTATTTTTATGGTGGGACATGCTGTTCTAAGACAGACACAACCTTGTCCTATATACACAAGTGAAGTTGTTTGGTTGGTTAGATGCATTTCAAAGTGGCAAATGCTTTGGTCCATGTCCAGGCAAGTATCTTTGTCATTTTTTAAAGTTCCCTCACATATATATTCCAATTGTTTTGTCATAGAACAGGGCTCTAGGTTAATGGCCTGCCATTTTCCTTCAACTTTTCGTGCCCACATTCTATGTTCAGAAGGATACAGTACAGTCCCTTCATGATTTAGTCCTAGAGCAACTATTGGGTGTATTAAGCTCACAGATGCATTATGCATAGTTAAAACAAAAGCTGTCACTGTATTTGTCTCAGGGTTATAGGTAATATTAACCAAAACCCACCAAGGTTGAAGCTCTCTTTCCATTTCAGAGGCATTATCCCAAACAATTTTAAGAATTTCAGCAGGGAATATTCCTTGCTCACCTTCCCTGATAACTGCAGCAGCCACTGACTGCATCTACATTTGTGCTTGAGTACATCCAAGAGCTAGAGAAATGTTTGCACTAGCTGTGCCTAGGGCTTTAATTATTACTTCATGGTCCTACTCTTCTATGTTTTCCCATTTTGATAATATTTTGGTTAGTTTCCAATGATTGTTACGTGGTGCTAATAAAGAAGATTGCAAAGGCTGTTGTAAATTAACTAAATCACTTCCCATCACAGTCAATTTGTTCATTGACACTTCCAAATCTATTTGGTTTAAAACTCCCAATCTTGTTGCTAATATTCCAGTGACGTCTCTCTCTTTCTTACAGCTAGAGGGCATACAGTTTTGAAGCCAAGTAGTCCATTCCACAAAAGGAGTTTTGAGAAATGGTGCACATTCTGGCCAAATGGTAGAAGCATTTACATGCATTCCCATTTCTACTCGCTTCAGAGGCTATCCTGGGTTAGTTAGCAGTCTCTGAATTCTTGTTTTTTTAATAGCATATGGTACAATTTTAGTAATTGTGGGAATTATAGGTTTTTTCCTTTTTCTTTGAAATAATTGGAGTTTGGATTGTCACAGCCTTCTCTGACACTGATGGGGTTGATTTGGCTTTCATTTTGTGAAGATCGGTGCAATATTGAGTAACATTAAAATCAAGATCAAACCCTTTGGCTGCGCATCCTTCAATTTTAAGTCTAAATTCAGGACACATGGTCAAACATTTGTCACAGCATCCAGGACCAACTTGGATCAGTTCCATGAGTGGATGGTGAGCCTCATGGAACCCATCTTGTATGAATGCATATTCACATTCTCAAACATTCCTCTCTTCCCTCATATTTGCATTTGTGACCCTTATCATTCTGCTCAAAGCCCTACAAGAGTAGGGATAGTAAGCTTTCCCTTGGCATTGATAAATCTCGGTTACATTGTACTGATACGTTGTTGTTTTGACTCTTATTATAGTTGTGTGTCTATTATTATAGTTGTAGCAATGACCACAAGGGTCACAACCATTTGCATTATGTCCATGATAGCTGTAAGTCCATTACTCGCTGTTCTTTGTGAATTTCAGCTTCAGGTCCCTGTTGCCTGGTGCAATTTTCCAAATTTCTTCAGGAGCCTTCTTCACTTGGGAATGATGGATCCACGCCTTCTGTTCCTTGATCTTGACTGCCGTGAAGGTGGTGAGGAGTACCTGGAATGGTCCTTCCCACTGTGGTTCCAAAGTCTTCTCTGCAAAAGACTTAACATATACATAATCCCAAGTTGTACATGATGTACTAGCCCATCTAATTCTCTGCTTTGGGCCCCAGCCACATATTTTCCAATTTCTCTAAGTTGTTTATTTAGGGATACCATGTATTTGTGTAGAGTTTGTTCCTCTACTTGAATGGGTGCTATTCCTTCTTGGACCGCATATGGTCTCCCACACAATATTTCAAAAGGGCTTAATTTCCCTTTTGTTCTTGGTTTTGTTTTCATTCATACTAATGCCAGTGGAAGAGCCTGGGGCCAAGGCAAATCTGCCTCTTGCCCCAGTCTAAAAAATTATTGTTTGATCATATGGTTCATTTTCTTTACTTGGCCACTGGGTTGAAGGTGATATGGAGCATGCAATTTCCAATCTATTCCCAAGTGGTGACTAATTTTCTGTACAATTTTTGAGATAAAATGTGGCCCTCTATCAGAAGATATAGTGGCTGGGACTCCAAAATGTGGTATTATTTCTTGTAACCATGCCTTGGTCACTTCTCGTGCCTTAGCTGTCCGAGTAGGGAAGGCTTCTGGCCATCCTGAAAAGGTATCTGTTAACACTAATAAGTAACGATACCCCCCCTTTCCTGGGTAATTCCGTAAAATCAATTTGCCATTACTGCCCAGGTCCACAGCCCTTCCTAATTTGTCCAACTTCAGGCTTTGGAATGTTTTTAGGATTAGTTCGGAGGCAAAGACCACACTGACGAGTTACTTCTGTTACTGTGCCTTGTAATTTTCTAGACAGAATTCTATCCTTTAAATAATTTTACAGGGCGATGATTCCCCAATGTGTTTTCTCATGTTCTTTTAGCACTAGTGACCACAACAAGTAAGAAGGTACTACAACTTTTCCTTCTTTGGTTACAGCCCAACCTTCTTGGTTATAAGTTGCTTCTTCTTCCTTAATAAGTTTTTCATCCTTTTTGTTATATACTGGCTTACCTTCAATAGAGATCTTTCCATCTGGAATTTATGCTGCCTCGACTATTTCATTGGGTACGTCACCTTTGGCCGAGTTTTTTTGCCTCTCTGTCCGCCAGCATATTTCCTTCTTCCAATTCTGAGCTCACTTTTTGGTGTGACCTGATGTGCATAATAGCTACCTTTTCAGGTAACTGAACTGCATCTAATAGCTTTAGTATTCCTTGGGCATGTTTAATATTTTTTCCTTGTGAGTTCAGCAGTCATCTTTCTTTCCAAATAGCTCCGTGTGCATGTACCACTCCAAATGCATACCTTGAGTCTGTATAAATGTTGATTTCTTTTCCTTTTGCCAGCGCTAAAGCCCGGGTTAAGGCAATTATTTCAGCTTTTTGTGCAGAGGTATTTGTTGGCAATGGTCCAGATTCTATTACCTCTCTGCTTGTGGTAACTGCATACCCAGCATGTCTTTTTCCACTGATGATATAGCTGCTCCCATCAGTGAACCAGCTCTCAGTGTCCTTGAGAGGGATGTCCTTCAGATCCGGGCGACTGGAGTAGGTGGCTTCAATGGTCTCCAGGCAGTCGTGGATCACTGGTTCTCCCATGCTCCAGGTGAGGAAAGAAGCTGGGTTCACAATGTTAGTTACCACAATTTCAACATCATCTTGTTCTACCAGTATGGCCTGGTACTTTAGAAATCTTTGTGGGGAAAGCCAATGTCCCCGTTTTGCCTCCAGGACTGCAGACAGTGTGTGGGATACTAGCACGGTCATCTTCTGGCCCAGGGTGAATTTGAGTGTCTCTTGCATGTTCACTGCTCCTGCTGCAGCAGCTCTGAGGCACCCTGGCCACCCCTCAGCTGCCATGTCCAGCTGTTTGGAGAGGGAGGCGACTGCCCTCTGGTATGGCCCCAGGTCTTGTGCTAGTACTCCCAGAGGAATTCCTTGTTTTTCATGAGAAAAAGAAAAAAATGGTTTACTCACATCTGGAAGTCCCAGGGCTGGAGCTGACATAAGAGCTTTCTTCAGTTGGTTGAAGGCTCGTGTTCCTTCTGTTGTCCACTGAAGATCCCTGCTCTCTTCCGTGATTAAGTCTTACAGGGGTTTAAGGAACAATCCATAGTTATAAATCCACAGTCTGCACCACCCTGTCATGCCTAGAAAGGTTCTCAGTTCTTTCACTGTCTGAGGTTTTGGGGTTTGGCATATTGCTTCCCTACGGTATTTCCCCAAGGTCCTTTGTCCAGCACTTGCTTCATAGCCCAGGTAAATCACTGTTTGTTTCACCATCTGGGCTTTCTTTTGGGATGCCTGGTACTCCTGCAGGCCCAAAAAGTTTAGGAGGCTCACTGTCCAATCCACACATGCCTCCTGGGTCTGGGTGGCTATTAAGAGGTCATCCACCTACAGAAGCAGCTGTCCGTCTCCTGGTGCGGGTTCCCAAGACTCCAAATCCTTTGCCAGCTGTTCTCTAAATATAGTAGGAGAGTTCTTGAACCCCTGGGGCAATACACCCTATGTGAGTTGAGTTTTACATCCAGTTTTGGGATTCTCTCATTCAGATGAAAAACTTTTCTGGCTGGCTTCATGGAGAGGGAGGCAAAAGAAAACATCCTTCAAATATAACACAGTAAACCAGGTTAGTTCAGGTGTTTAAAGAGTTAACAACGTGTAGGGGTTAGTAACCACTGGGTATAAATCTTCAGTTATCTTATTAACAGCTCTTAAATCTTGTACTAACCTGTATGATCCATCAGGCTTTTTCAGGGGCAAAATAGGAGTATTAAAATCAGATTGACACTCTTTTAATAGTCCTATTTGCAAAAGGTTTTTTGGGCTTATTCATTCTCTGTCTTCCCTTTTTAAAGGATATTGTTTGACCCTTACAGATTGTTCTCCTTCTTTAAGTCGAATTTGTACTGGTAGAGCATTCTTTGCTTTCCCTGGTATATTAGAGGCCCACACTCCAAGGAACACCTGATCTTTTATTTTTTTAATAATTTCTTCTTTATTTTCAACTTAAAAATTCCACATATTGTTGATCTTTTACCTCCAAAGTAATTTACCCATTTTTAAATGTTATTTTTTGCTTCCAGCTGCTCTAGCTGATCCCTCCCTAAAAGTGCAGATGGAGCTTTAGGCATATACAAAAATCGATGAATTCTCTACTGTTTTCCCAATTTATACTTTCATGGTCTACAAAAAATATGCTTTTCCAGGTTGGCCAGTAGCCCTTATACATTTTTTGTATTATTGCTACTAGTTTGGTTTTTTCTCTGCTTTACACCCCTCTTCTCGATTGCTGAAAACTGTCCATGCCTCATTGAACAGTCTCCAAGTTCCGACTTGCTGGGCCCCGCATCTTCTGGAGCTTTCACTTGATGTCACTTTTAGATTGCCTTAAAAACAAGTTTATCAAGTGTTGTATTCCCTCATCAGATTCAGGATCCAAAGTGGTGGTTGATGCATTGCTCCTCGTAACTGGTATAGAAATTCAGGATGAGTTTGAGAAGAATTCTGTTTAATAGCATAAACATAAAATAGCATAACATAAAATAGCATAACATAAAATAGCATAACATAAAATAGGGTGGATACAGTCGGGTTGGCTCCTGTGGCTCGGTAATTGGGAGGGAACTCCCGTATTAATTACTGTTCTCTCAAGTGAGGATGAAGTAGGGGATGAAGCAGGGGTAAAACCTGAAGTTGATGACAATTACAAATCTGTTTCCCATACCATAATCCCCCTTTCTTAAATTTTAGGGGGTGGTCTAAGCAATTCCTCTGTCACTTCTTCCTTAGTTTTCATACAATACACCTTCTCAGGATGTGTACACCTGTGATTTATTGAGCATGTGATGCAACACTTTTTGTTTTTTTTCTTATTAGTTTTATTATCTTTCTCAAGAGCCGACACTAAAGGGTCAGAGGGTGGTCTAATTCCACAAGCCCTTTGCCACTCATGGTGATTTCTAATGGTGAAAAACATGTCAGCATAAGTAACTTTATGCCATTTCTGCTCACACCTAAGGAAAAGCATCAGCTGTACCAAAGTGTTATAGTCCAACGCCCCTAATGGGGACCACTTCGCCCCCTCCTCAAGTTTATAAAGTGGCCACCACTGAGAGCACAACTTAATAAGCTCTCTTTTAGTTTCTATATCCTTATGATCCACCAGCTCTTTCCAATATGCCACAACACATCTAAAGCCTTTAGGAACCTCTTTGCTTTCACTTGCCCCCATATTGAAAATTCCTTTTTCTCTCAATGCCTTTTAACCTTGTCCCAGCTTCGGAGCTTCACCTAACAGTACCTTGGTATAAAGATCTTCCACTTACATACTTGTCTGACCCACAATTTACAACAAACTACACAATGAAACACAACTTAGGGGTTACAGTTACGGACCTCTCTTGGACAGGAAAGTTCCTTTGTTCTGGGATCCTCCTCCCTGAACCTTCTATTCCTGGCATATACTTTTATCAGCAAAGGAAACGGAAAGGAATAAAAGCAACCAACAATATAAAGAGTTAGCAGTGAAAACCAATGAACCAAATCATTTAAAATAACTCAAAATTCACACATATTGCAACCAAACACTCTTAAACAATTCACTTATAAAACTTTAACAGTGAAAACCAATAAACCAAATCACTTAAAATAACAGTAAGAGACACACATATTGAAATTAAACACTTTTAAACAGCTCACTCACAAAGCAACAAATTTATTCTTTCCCCCTTTAGTTACTAATCATAGGTATCAAACCTGTCTCGTTATACCTAGGGTTAAAATTCACAATGCTCTGCCAAAAATCTATCAAACTTTGGCCAAAACACAATTTCTCTGTGGTGGGGGAAGAAAGCAGCTCTGGGCTCACGTCACTGCCTCACCCCTCTGCACTCAGAAACTAACCACTCTTAGTCAAAACACCACCTTTCATACTAACAATTTTTAAAGCTTCACAAACAACTAACTATATTTTTTTACAAATCCACAATTCTTCTGCTTACACACAGTTAAAATACACACACACACAGCCTAGTTCACACAATTCAAGCATAATGCCAGTGCTCCAAATTCCTCTGCCCTCCTGGGCATAAATATCCCTTCTACTACTCAGGTGTAAACCTCAAAATTTTTCACAACTTACACATGCAAAACTTTTGCCAACACACTCCCAAAAGCACAGAAACCAAAACACATATGACACACCACTGTCCCACAATTCAAGCATACAAAGCTCACAAAAACAAGCTGCACACTTAACCACATACATACATTTGGCACACGCAAACTCTGACCAAGCCCACAGAAGGAGTCACCACAAACCGATGCCCACAAGCTTGGTGACCCAAACTGGAAATCACCTCCACACCACCTTTAAACCACAAATCAAACTGGAGCCACCACTGCTCCAGTACCACAGCAACACTGGCAATGCTGTTACTGCCACTGCCCGAGCTCTGCTGACCCACTGCCGTGTGAGCTCTGCTCCCGGGGCCACGACCGGCCCCCGCTATCCCCCACTACGGGCAAGAGCTCCTGGAGCTGTTACAGCCCCACCTGGAGCACAAACCAAAACCAAATTCCACAGAAACTTAAAAACAAATCCACTTCAGGCTTTTTCACTGTGTGCTCAATGTCTTGCAGTGTCTTACCAGTTTTCCTCTCTGACAGGTACCTATCTATAAGTTTTAAACAGAGCTTTTTGTCCGTATCTCTGGCAGTTCTAGTTCTGCTCCCTGGGGTGCCAGTGAGGAAAAGGAGCCCTCTTCCTAGGAAGATCCCAGGTGGGCACCCTAGAAGGGTCCCAAACCCCACTGGCCCCTCGGACAGAGAGAACATGGTCCCACCAGAGTTGCCAACTGATTTACCAAAATATGAGTATTGGTCTTATATTGATACTCAACTGTGACAGACAAAAGACTCTCTAACAATTTAAAGTTACAAAGTGTGTGTTTATTCAGCGCTGGGCAGCAGCATGAGGTAATCCTCTAAAACACAGTTAAAAATCACAGGTGATCACAAAATCTATTTATTGACAAAGGATTCAAGCAAATACATATTCATAATAACAGCCCCTCCCATCCCCTGTTTCCTATGATAATTAGCTTGAATAGCTATTAAGCATGCGTGATTGACTTCTTAAATTAAGTCTGGGGTAATTTTCATGAAGAGGGTTCTTAAAAGGAGGAAGTAAAGCGAATCTTCCTCACCCTAAACTCTTGACCTTTTCTATCACTGACAATACAAATGATTTCTGGGGATAGTCCAGCTTCTCAAAGAATGGGTTTCTGGTTGCATTGTCTGTGTTTCTTTGGATCCGCTTACCAGTTTCATCTTTTCCCATTGTAAACACCGCTGAGCAAATATAAAATGACAATCAATTATTTAAGTTTAATATAACTACCTCCTTCTAATTTCTAACTTCTAATTATTTTTAGCAAGGTCACTAAAATCCTAATTTTCTAAGATTAGTGTTCTATCAGAGGAAAGTCTAATCCCACAACTTCTCTGCCATTTAAAAAGGGAAAAACATATCAGCGTATGTCACCTCGTCCCATTTTTCTACTCTTTTAAAATATAACATCAACTGCAACATGGTTACTTAATCCAAACTCCCCGAGGGCAGCCGTCAGATGCCTTCTCCCAGTTTATAAAGTGGCCACCAATGTGTACACAACTTCATATGATTTCAATACTTCCATACCCCACAAGTTCTCTCTAATGTGCTAGAATAAAGCCTAGGGGACTGACTTTAGAAATCTCCTTGCTCTGGCTGGTGCCCATTGTTCTTTCCAGTTTTTGGTTGGGTTTTTTTTTTATTTTTTTTTATTTTTTTTATTTTGTTTTGTTTTTGTTTTTTTGTTATTGTTTGTTTACTTTTTTCCTCAAGTTCCTTTATTTTATACCAGCTCTCTTCCTTGACCTAGTAGTCTCAGAATATGAAAATACTAACCACATGCAGTCCTGATTATTTCTGCTCTCTTCTCTAAATTATTTGAAATGCCCCTTCTCCAATAGCTCAAACAGCTGGCTGCTTCTTTCTGTTATTTTACCAAGCAGAAATTCCACAAATACATACTTGTATCTCAAATACCGAAAGATAAACTACAAGGGGAGCCTTATAATTCATGTTACCAAGCTGGCACCATTCCCAGTCTTTTTCAAAAACATCCAAATTCTCCAGCTTTAAACCTTTTCCACAGACTAGACTCACTACTTCAAAATGATTGTGTGCTACTTTCCTATTATAGAATCTCAGGAGCTTCAGAGCACACCTGGGGCACCTGGGTCTCCTTCTACAAGATATACAATGCCATCTCTTGTTGCACCCTCTACAGCAGAGAAAGACCCAACTTGGATGCCACCCTGGTTCCCAATGAAAAATTGTCAGCCCACACAAAAAGCAAGGAGTTACCCTTATTAGTTCCCACCACAGTGGGTTTCTGAGATTATTCTCAACTGGGAGTTGTTCCCAGTAAAAAACCAAAAATAATTACTTGTTTGACTTTAATACAATCCCCCTAAAAACACCCTCATTCTCTTCCCTTTCCCCCGTTTAACAATAGTCCTGTCTTTTCCTTCA
Organism: Erithacus rubecula; assembly: GCF_903797595.1. NCBI lineage: Eukaryota > Metazoa > Chordata > Aves > Passeriformes > Muscicapidae > Erithacus > Erithacus rubecula. The sequence goes on from NW_027636279.1 coordinate 396,166, forward strand.
CCTGGTTGGAACCCAAACCATCAGAGAGCCCTTGCCTGGATGGTTGGGCACTTGCGGATCACTCCTGAGATTCCTTGGCCACTTTTAACAATATAATTGCAATTATAATTTTTAGCACAAGATGGTAATGTTGTACCACAAATGAACTGACTCTTAACTTGTTGCAACTATAACTTTCAACACAAGGTGGTAGTGTTGCCTCAAAACCGTACGATAGCCATCAGAATTGTAGAAAAATCTCACATCTGATCACAACCACAACAACAGCTTGTCAAGATAGCATCAATAAACAAGGATTTGCCCAAACTTACCCCCACAATTGCTGGTGGTGCCCTCCAAGGCATGCAAATCCTTTCACTGGCAGTTTAAACACCAGGATTCACTCAAGCCCACCCCCAGAAGTTGATAGCGGTGCCCTCTACGGCAGAGCAGAATCCCTTCACCAGTAACTTAAACAGTTCTTTCTGCTTGCAAGCGGTACCTTTCAGACCACATCGTGCATAGAACATCTTCTATGTCTTACCAATTAACCCTCTCACCCTGGGGTAATTTTAAAATCATAAACATACCATTTTGTCCTTGGCCAGCAGACTTGTCTGTCTCCCATACTGAAACAGGCAGGATTGAAGGCCTTTTGTCCAAGAGGGACTTGGGTTGGTGCACCTGGAGCTATTACGATCCCATCTGTTCCTGCGGGAAGAGAAGGACCTGCTGTGGCTGTCAAAATGATTCATGAAAGGCCTCATGGAAACAAGGATCCAATATGACTCTGCCATTGTGACACTGCAGAGCCCAATGAAAGCAAGGGAACAGGTGACAGGTCTGGTTGGCTTGGCCTGACTGGTGCAACTGCCCGTGGCATGTCAAGTGTCTCTTTTCATGAGCCCCTTAAACACTGGAGCTCTGGGCTTTCCTTCAAATGGAAAAGAACTGCCTCATTCAAGCCCCTCAGATGGAAACCCAAAATGGGATTCCCCCTCCAAAACTCCCAACATCCAGGGATTGCTCCTGGAAAAAAACTTCTGTTTCCAACATGTTTGGCTGCCCTTGTCTTCCTGAGGGCTGGATCTCAACTGCCTTCAAACACTGGTGCTCAATGCTTTTCTTCCAAAGGAAAGAGTTATCCCTCCTGTACTGGCATCCATACCTAAAACTGGAACTTTTCCTCCAAAATTCCTGACTGCAAGGGTTTCTCACAGACAAAGGCTGCCAAGACAGATGGCTTTTGTTGGCCTCTGGTTGTTGCCTCTATTCTGCCCTGAAACACTGGGGTTCCATGCTTTCCTTCCTATGAAAATGAACAATCCCTCTTCTCCAGGTGCCCATGGCTGAAATGGATATTCCTCCTGCAGAAGTCCCAGATCCATAGATTGCTCTTACACAAAAGCTGCCATTAGAGACAGGTCTGGCTGGCCTTGGCCTCCTGAGGGCCAGCTCTCATCTGTCTTCCAGAAACTGAGGTTCTGTGCTGTACTTTCTGTGGAAAATAGCTGGCCTTCTCCTCTAGGCAAATAAGCAGAAATTTGGATTAAATTTTAAAATTTCCAATACCCAAGATTTGCTCTCAGACAAACCTGCCAGGAAAGTCTGCTCTGTCTGGCCTTGGCCTCTGGTGGCTGAAGTTCATTAGCCCCTGAAACACTGGGGCTCCACGATTTAATTCCTGTGGAGACCATGGTGACACTGAGGGGACTTCTGAAATGAAAGGAGCCATTGTGACACTGTGGGGACCTTGTGGAACCAAGGACATCACTGTGGGACTTCTGGGCCACATGGTCCCAAGGGGCTGGTGTGAAGCTGCAGGGCTGTGTGGAACCAAGAGGCCATTGTTGCATTACAGGGCCTCATGCAGCCAAAGTGCCCTTGTGATCCAGCAGGGCACCATGGATCCATGGAGACCATTGTGACACTGTGGGACCCCATGGAATCAAAGGGCCATTATGAGCCTACAGGGCCTAATGGAAACAAGGGGCCATTGTGACACTCCAGATGCAAGGAGAACATTGTGACACTGAGGGTCCTTATGGAACCAAGGGGACATGGAACAGAACTGGCTGGTTTTACTTCCCAGGAGCCACCTGACAGGTCTGACTGATCCTGGTATGTTGAGGGCTGCAACTCATCAGCCTCTGGAGAACTGGGGCCCTGTGCTTTCTTTCTTATGGAAAAACCATCTGTCTTTCCTGGTAGCCAAGGCCAAAATTGATACTCCCCCTGAAATTTCCCTGCATGTAGGGGTTCTCCAAGATACAAGCTGCCAAAACAGGATGGAGAGCTCCTGGCTGGCCTTGGCCTCCTGTGGTCACCTCTCATCACAAGGAAGCCTTGAGGAAGCTATTTGAACAGGTTAGACTACTGGAACATAAATGAGTCTCTTATCCTCTGAAAAACTCCAATGATCTTCTGATTATACGGGCCTTTTTTTCCCCTCATTGTTTATTATGCATGTAATAATTTTTTTCAGCTAGATGATATTGCACTCATCACTCTAGCACTGTTATCTGACACTAAACACCTTCGCTACATATGGATGCAGGTCACCTGCATAAACAATACCATAAAGAATGCATCAAGAGTAATTTGTCTCTGCTCCTATCTGTCACATCTCCTCTGGAGGTGGAGGTGCAGCTGTGGTGCCACAGCAGCCCTGGGGCTCTGTGCCCCATGGCCTCCCTGCTGGGCAGCCTCTGCCAGCTCCTGCACAGCCTGGGGGCTGCCCTGACAGCCCTGCCCCGGGCTCTGCCGGGCTCTGGGCCAGCAGAGAGGCCAGGCAGGGCTGGCCATGGCTGGGAACAGGCCCTGAGACCCGCAGGAGGATGGAGCTGGGCCACAGCCAAACTCAGCCCAGGGCAAACCTGGGCTCAGCAGCCAGGGCTGGCAATGTCTGGGGACAGAGGCTGGTGCTGACAAATGTCCTGGGCCCCCTCCCTGCTCTGTGCATGCCACCAAGGGACCAGAGCAGCCTCCTCTCTGGGCCACTTGCCTGTTTCCAATGCCTTCCCCAGGCGCTGGCTCTGCCCCACAAGGGCTGGGCTGAGTCCTGCCCCTGCATGCTCAGCCAGGCTGAGAGGGACACTGCTGGTGTCTCTGGCAGGCTCTCTCAGGCCAGCCCAGCTCCCTGCAAGCTGTGCCAGCTGCCCTGAGCTCTGTGCAGCACCAAGGGCCTCTCCCCAGCACAGCCCAGCCGGCTCTGGCCCCACAGCTCTGCTCAGGGCAGGGGGCTCTGGGCAGTGGCCCCACGGCTTCAGCCCCTGGCAAGGGCACAGCAGCAGCTGCAGCTCAGACAGGACTCAGCCCCAGCCATGGGCAAGGTGCTTGGCCAAGGCAAAAGGAGGCTCCCTGTGTGCCCTGCTCCCCTCTCCCTGAGCTCCTGAGAGCTCTGCAGTCCCTGCTGCCATCCCATCTGTCCAGGCCAGCACAACAGCCCCGGCCTTCGGGCTTTGCAGAGCTGCTCCTGCTCCAGGCCCAGGGCCCATCCCAGAGCTGGGGCAGCCACAAAGCTGTGCCCATTTCTGTTCATTGCTGCTCTGATGAGGATGGATCCTCTGCCACTTGGAGGTGACTGATGAATTTTACTAGTCCAGAGCTCTCTTCTTTCTTGATCTCTTCAGTTCAGGAATTCAGCAACAAATGCTGATAAACATTTGTTCAAAACACCCAAACAAGAAAAGCCCTTGGGAATAATTTAAGTTTTCAATTCTTTTGTGGTTAATTAAACAGATTTCAGAAGTGTATTTCAAGTGAATATAATATGTTTTTAAAAATGGAGAGAGAACTGTTTTGTCTTGTTGTTTTTCCTGTTTCTAGATGGATATCAGTAATCTCCAATTGATATTGACCCCCAGCACTTTCTAGTGCAATCTGAATAGATATGAAAATCAAGATCCTTGAAGACTGACCATCAATATCACTTTGTCCCTACTCCCTCCCCAGCATTTCTCTCATCCAACCCCTGGGACACGTATGGGTCAGGAATGGTGTGGCCTGCAAGATCAGGGCAGTGGGTTTTTTTCTGTGTTCGGCACTGGTTGGGCAGCACCTTGAGTGCTGTATCCAGTTCTGGGCTGGCCAATTTAGGAAGGACATGGAGGGGCTGGAATGTCCAGAGAAGGGCAACAAGGCTGTTGAAGTGCCTGGAATGCAAGGACAGTGAGGAGCAGCTGAGGGAGCTGAGGATGTTTATCCTGGAGAAGAGGAGGCTCAGGGGAGACAAGGTGGTGTCAGAGCACAGGTTGGACTTGATGATCTCCAAGATCTTTTCCAGCCTGGCTTATTCTGTGATTCTCTGAAACCACCCTTGGAGCAATTGCAGGATGAGCCCTGGGCCTCCTCTTCAGAAGGTCCAGCAGCCCAGGTCCCTCAGCTTCTCTTCACAGACCCCAAAGCCCATCCTGTCAGTCCTGTAGGGCCTCTCCAGCCCCTCCTCACTGCCCAGGACAGGGAGCCCCACACCCAGACACAGCAGCCCAGATGTGCCCCCCTGGCCTGTGGTGCCTGTGACAAGGGAGCAGCAGGAGGCACTGAAGGACCCTGCAGACAATTCCTGAAGCATTTCTAGGATGATCCTGCTCCCCAAGGGACATTCCCATGGTGCCAACTCAGGAACTGAAATGGGGACTGGGGCCAGAGAGGACAGGGATAACAGGGGTGGGCTGTTTGCAGGGGAGGGGACATGGATAGGCAATAGGAAGAAATCTGGATCAGAAAAGAGGAAAAAAATCACTGGTGAAGCAAAGGAAATGCTCAGGGCAGTTTGGGGGTGATTGCCAGGCAGCCCTGGCTCTGAGCAACAACATCTGCAGTGGGACAGGAAACTCACAGCTCATGGGAACAAACTCTCTGGCTGACTGCAGAGGCCGTGACAAACCGTAGTGGTTTCCCTCCCATCCCCAGCCCTTGCTGACTCCAGGGGCTGATGGCATTTGTGCTCACTCAGCTCCATCTCCCCACAGCAGCACCATGGGGGTGCTGACGCCTGCTCTGTGCAGTGCAAACGGGCTCCTGAGCCAGTGCTGCCGTGTCTGTGCCTGCAAGGATGCAGCCCCTGTGTGAGCTGGGGGAGAGGCCAGGGCTGCAGAGGGGGGATGTTGTTGGCAGGTGCATGAGGATGCTCTGGGATGCTGCCCTGGGCTGTCCAGCACAGTGGGGATGGATCAGCCCCTGCTCTGCTGCTCCTTGCCAGGCTCTCCCCCTTGCAGGGGCCTTGCAGAGCACCAGCCATGCTGTTTGCCCCCAGCCTGACCACAGCCAGCCTGGGGCTGCTCACTGGGGTTTTCTCTGCTCAGCATTGGCCTGGCCAAGTGTTGTGGAGAGAGCCTGGGCAAGGAGCTTGGAGCCCCCAGGCCCTGCCCTGAAGCGTCAGTACTGGCCCAGCAGTGCCCATGGCCTGTCCCTGCTGCAGCCCCGGCACTGCCACCCCCAGGGCTGTGCCCAGCCCCAAGAGCACTCAGGCCCTACAGCAACACAGGGGGCAGGAGGACAGCGGGGCAGTGGCACGGGAGCAGCACTGGCAACACCAAGTGCTGCTGCTGCTGGGCACAGCTTCTGTGCCAGCACTGATCTACTGCAGCTCTGCACACAGACGTTGCTGCTGCAGCTCCAGAGAAGGGAACAAAAGGGGCATCTCTGGAGGAATCTTTGCTAGCACATATTTTTTTTTCATTGAAAGTCTCTGAGAGCACAGTTCCTTATTGAAACAGTCTGTGGATCTGAGTTTATTTGAAGTGAAACAGAAAGAGAAATGGCATAATGAATGACCCTTATTTGTGGAAAATATTAAAAATTAAAATAATGAAAAAAACCAAAAAAAACCAAAACAAGAGCCTGCAACCAAACATTAAATTGCTATCACAATATACTTTTTTACAAGTTATTTTCAGAAATTGGAAACCAAGTTAATGTTTCTGAAATGGTTTAGTGATCAGTCTCCACACTTCAGCCTTGAGCTCCTGGTTCCTCAGGCTGTAGATGAGGGGGTTCAGGGCTGGAGGCACCACCGAGTACAGAACTGACACTGCCATATCCAAGGATGGCGAGGACATGGAGGGGGGCTTCAAGTTGGCAAATGTGCCGGTGCTGATTAACAGGGAGACCACAGCCAGGTGAGGGAGGCAGGTGGAAAAGGCTTTGTGCCTTCCCTGCTCAGAGGGGATCCTCAGCACAACCCTGAAGATCTGCACATAGGAGGAAACAATGAACACAAAACAACCAAATGATAAACAGATACCAACAGCAAGAAGACCAAGTTCCCTGAGGTAGGATTTGGAGCAGGAGAGTTTGAGGATGTGTGGGGTTTCACAGAAGAACTGGCCCAGGGCATTGCCATGGCACAGGGGAAGGGAAAATGTATTGGTTGTGTGCAGCAGAGAAGTGAGAAAGCCACTGGCCCAGGCAGCTGCTGCCATGTGGGCACAAGCTCTGCTGCCCAGGAGGGTCCCGTAGTGCAGGGGTTTGCAGATGGACACGTAGCGGTCGTAGCACATGATGGTCAGGAGATAGTACTCTGCTGAGATGAAGAACAAAAAGAAAAAGATTTGTGCAGCACATCCTGAGTAGGAGATGTTCCTAGTGTCCCAGAGGGAATTGTGCATGGCTTTGGGCACAGTGGTGCAGATGCAGCCCAGGTCAGTCAAGGCCAGGTTGAGCAGGAAGAAGAACATGGGGGTGTGTAGGTGGTGGCCGCAGGCTACGGCACTGATGATGAGGCCGTTGGCCAGGAGGGCAGCCAGGGAGATGCCCAGGAAGAGGCAGAAGTGCAGGAGCTGCAGCTGCCGTGTGTCTGCCAATGGCAGCAGGAGGAAGTGGCTGATGAAGCTGCTGTTGGACATTTGCTGTGTCTTGGCATGGGCATCTGTAAAAAAAGCAATCATGGAATAATTCAGCTTGGAAGGACTTTAAATAACCCAGCCCATCTTGGTGGCACTTTCACCCCACTGCCTGCCCAGGGCTCTGCTGCCTGGAGCTGTCCCTGACAGCAGCTGCTTCCCTGTGCCCAGGGCTGGACTGTGCCAGTGCTGCCTGAGCCCAGCCCAGCCCTGGGGGCTTAGCTTTGCCCTGCAGATCCCTCCAGCACAGGGCACTGCTCAGGCCCAGCTCTGCCTCTGCAAAATTGTGATGGCAACGTCAGAGCATCCCTGAGGATGCTGGAAAAGCAATGCAGATGCTGCATTTAAGGGGTCCAGTGCTGATTTTTGTCACTGCCTAATTTTTGAGATCTGAGGAATTTTCTTAGCTTTTTATTATCTTGAAGTGAGAGAGGAATATCAGTGTGAAATCTCCCATCCAGGAAACCCAGAGCAGTAGATTTAAAAAGAAAGATTTTCCCTTTTAGGCAGCTGCTCCCTGGCTGTGCTTCCTGTATAATCTCATTGGAAACCTTCTGGATTTAAATGTCATGCTGGGGGCAGCCCTGAACAATGCAGCATCCTCACCACACAAGGAGAACACTTCCAAGCCTTAGCAGCTGTCTCCTTCCACCCAGACCTTGTCCCTCAGTGCTGGGGCAGCTCCCCGGGCTGGCTGAGAGCTGTCCCTGGCTGGCAGCAGAGTCCATGCCCCAGCACAATGCCCTGGGCTGCAGGACCCTGCTCTGCAGGACAGTCCTGGGCACCCCTGACTGCTCTAGACAAGAGAGAATCAGAGAATGTACTCACAGAGTCTGTAGGCATTGGGATGTTCCAGCTTTAGGAGATCATTGCAGGAGCTGCAGCTGCCTTGTCCTGTGTCAAGGGCTGGGAGTGATTCTGCCCCAGTCACTTCTGAGCACCTTCCCAGCCCTGGCTGATTGGAGCTCTCAGTCCTTCTGTGCTGTGCCAAGATGGCTGCAGGCAGTGCTTCAGCCCTGCTTGTCTGCGAAAAAAACCTGCTCATACAGAGAAATGTGTTTTTGAAGCTCCTGTTGGTTGCCATGGGCTCCTTCTGTGCCAGAAGCCCAGCCCAGCTCACCAACACAAAAACACAGCACATAGACTTTAATGACTCTCTCATGGCTTTGGTGTTGCTTACAGTGGTTTTAGCTCCCAAGAGAGTGTTTTGAAAACTTCTCCAGAACTAAAAGTCAAATTGAAACTTTGAACTTTGTTGAAGCTTTAAGGGATTTCACTGGGAGACACAACTGAGAACATGTCCCCAGGTTCCAGTTAAAGCAGAACACTGGTGGCACTAATGATAGGTGAGGACAAACCAGGGAAAGGTCTCTGAGATTGAGGAAACCTGGATGTGTTTCAGGAATGCAAAGGGCCAAGGCCTGAGCCCCAGCCCCTGGCGGGGCAGATCCTGTCCCTCCCTTGAAACACTAATCTTAGAAAATTAGGATTTTAGTGGCCTTGCTGAAAACAATTAAAAAATTAGAAAGGAGTAGTTATCTGAAACTTAAATAATTAATTGTCTGTCAGTTTATGTTTGCTCAGCTGCGTTTACAATGGGAAAGGACGAAACTAGCGAGCACAGCCAAAGGAACACAGACAATGCAACCTGAAACCCATTCTTTGGACAATTGGACTATCCCCAGAAATCCTTTGTTTTGTCAATGATAGACAAGGTCAAGAGTTTAGGGTGAGGAAGATTCACTTTACTTCATCCTTTTAAGAACCCTCCTCATGAAAATGACCCCGGACTTAATTTAAGAAGTCAATCACACATGCAAGCTAATTACCATAGGAAGCGGGGAATGGGAGTGGCTGTTATTATGAATATGTATTTGTTTGATTCCTTTGCTAATAAATAGACTTTGTGATCACCTGTAATTTTGCAGTGTGTATTAGAGGATTACCTCACGCTGCTGCCCAGTTGAGTATTGATATAAGACCAATATTCATAATTTGGTAATTCAAGACTGCAATGGCTCATTCTTCTGTGTGCCCAGACCTCCTAAGGAGGCATTCAACATAGTAATCTCTTGGGGAATGCTTCAATCACCTCTTCTCTTAACTAAAAAAAAAAACCAAAATATTCTCTTGGCTGATAAAAAGAATCATGAGGTGCACTTTGAAATCTCCTTCCTTAACAAAACTCCGAACTTTCTGCAAGCAGCTGCACAAGCCCTGGAGACTTGAAGAAGAAGGAAGACAAGGAGCTCCAGAGGGCTTTCTCTATTTCAATGAGCTCCACAGTGGATTTGGGGCTGAGTCCAGGACCCCAAGGCACTGCGAGAAGTTTGAAGAAGCTGCTCAAAGGGTCAGAAGCAAAACTTCAAGTCCCTTGGAGTACCACTGGCCCCACTGAGGGCAGGGACTGCCAAAGGCTCCCCAGGGACTGGTGAGAGCAGATCCTTGAGGGCAGGATTGTAGGAGCCAAAGGCTGTGAGCAGGAACTGCAATGCTGAACAAGGCCTGGGCTGGTTGGAGGTAGCAGAAAGGCCAAGGGCTGAGCCCAGGCCTGGCCCAGAAGGGCCTGTCCCTCATGGGTGGCTCGGGGCTGTTCCTGGGGCAGTGGGATGGGAGCGGCAGCAAGGACAAATGGCATCAACCACTCCAGATGCTCATGGAACCAAGGGCCAGTGTGACACTGCAGGGCCTCATGGAAACAAAAGGCCATTGTGAGCCTGAGGGGCTTTAACACCCGAGAACACTGAAATGCTGGGAGTGACCAAATGTTCCTTTACTAAAGTTTGATTCACAGGAGAAACACCAAGCAGATATTCTCAATATGTCAAAATGACACAAAATTGTACTGGCAAAGTATAGAAAATCAAGGAATGCTTGAAAAGGATTTAATACAACATCCAATTGAACATAAAACACTTGTCATAGCAGGAACTTCATTAACTTAGCTCATTTAACCTAGAATCCTTTAAACACTTAAGTTTTGAGGTACCCAAAACTGTTCCGTGTAAAGAGCATTAGAGGGACAGGAGAGAGAGAGAGAGACAGAAGCTCTATAGAAAGCCACACACATGGCTACCAACTCCTCGGTTTCCAGTGTGGGTGAGACACAGACCCCAGCAGAAGGCAGGGTATGGATCATGGGCTGAGCACTTACTCCATGTTTTGAGCCCCTGGGCCTTCATGGGCCTCCCCCCAGGTGGGATTTGTGATTGCTCGGGCAGTCAGAGCCTGGGTCAGCACCAGCCCACTGTGTGATGGACTGACAGCTCATCCCAAGGTGTCTGGGACATTGATCTCATCCAGCCTCTGACAGTGACCATGGTGACACTGCAGAACCTCATGGAACCATGGGTCTGTTGAGACAAGGACAGCAGCAGATCCAAAAATGCCATGGAGACACCATGAAACCTCTTGGAATCATTGTGACACTCTGGTGCCTCATGGAATCAAGGGGATCATTGTGAAACTCAGGACCCCTATGGAACCAAGGGTCAGTGATGAAGTTGTGGGCCTGTAGAACCAAGGAGCCATTGTGACACAGCGGGGCCACGTGGAGCCCAGGGGCCATGGTGACACTCCAGGACCTTATGGAAGCAAGGGGCCATTGTGGCACTACAGAACCAAGGAGAATATTGTTACAAGGAGAATTTAGTGACATTACAGGGCTCCATGGAATCAAAGAGAACATTTTGATACTGTGAGGCTGATCTTGGCATGTCGAGGGTCACTGCTCATCTGCCCCTGAAGCACTGAGGCTCTGTGTTCTCCTTCCTATGGGAGAGACCTGTCCTTCTCCTCCAGGAGCCCATGGCCAAAATTAGGATTCCTTCTTCAGATTTCCTTATATGCAGAGATTGTTCCAAGATTAAATCTGCCAGGACAGCCAGATCTGGCTGCCTTAGCTACCTGGGGGCCATCTCTCATTTTCTTTTGAAACACTGGCACCATATACTTTTTTTACACTTTTTCCTCCCATCTCAACGAGCCACCAATGGCCAAAATTGGGAATTCACCTCCAGAATTCCCTTTATGCAAGGACAGCTCCCAGACAAAAGCTGCCATGACTGACAAGTCTGGCTTGCCTTGGCTTCCTGAGGACTGGATCTCATCTTTGAAACACTGGTGCTCCTTCCAAAACATCTGGGCTTTGCACTTTTCTTTAGTATTGAAAAACCCCACAGCCTCAGCCCCTGGCATGGGCACAGCAGCAGCTGCAGCTCAGACAGGACTCAGCCCCAGCCATGGGCAAGGTGCTTGACCAAGGCAAAAGGAGGCTCCCTGTGTGCCCTGCTCCCCTTTCCCTGAGCTCCTGAGAGCTCTGCAGCCCCTGCTGCCATCCCATCTGCCCAGGCCAGCACAACAGCCCCGGCCTTGGGGGCCTCCAGAGCTGCTCCTGCTCCAGGCCCAGGGTCCATCCCAGAGCTGGGGCAGCCACAAAGCTGTGCCCATTTCTGTTCATTGCTGCTCTGATGAGGATAGATACTCAGCCACTTGGAGCTTGCTGATGAATTTTACTGCTCCAGAGGCCTCTTCTTTCTTGTGCTATTCAGTTCAAGAATTCAGGGAGAAAGGCTCATAAACATTTGTTCAAAACATCCAAACAAGAAAAGCCCCTGGGAATAATTTCAGTTTTCAATTCTTTTGTGGCTAATTACACAGATTTCAGAAGTGTATTCCAAGTGAATATACTATAGTGAAAACAAAGCAGATAAAACTAATTTATCCTGTTATGGTTTTTTTCCTGTTTCTAGATGGATGTCAGCAATGTCCAACTGATATTGACATCCAGCATCTTCTAATGCAGTCAGAATACATATGAAAATCAAGGCCATTCATGGGTGACAATCAATTACACTTTGTCCCCACCCCCTTCCCAGCATTTCCCTCATCCTATCCCTGGGACTGCTATGGTTCAGGAGTGGTGCGGCCAGCAGGAGCATGGCAGTGATTCTTCCCCTGTGCTCTGCACTGGTGAGGTCATGCTTTGAGTGCTGTGTCCAATTCTGAGCCCCTCCAATGTAGGAAGGACATGGAGGGGCTGGAGCAGACAACGGCAAAAAAGGCTGGTGAGGGGTCTGGAACACAGGTCCTTTGAGCAGCAGCTGAGGGAGCTGGGGATGTTTATCCTGGAGAAGAGAAAGCTCAGGGGAGACCTCATCACTCTTTGAAACTCCCTGACAGGAGGATGCAGTGAGGTGGGGGGTAGGGCTCCTCTGTGAACACTGCTGAAGGCCTAGGCACATTTTAGCTAGACCTTTTTCTCAGGCTATGAAACTTTCTCAGCCTCAGCTAGAATTTTTCCCAAGCTAGAGGTTTCTTCTTTACTGTAAACACAAGAGAAAGAATCATAACAGAGATAAACACCTGCAAGGTCCCTGAGAAAGCCAGGGAGAAGAGATGTCTCTTTCTCTGACCAATGATTTGTCTATATTTTGTTTTGCACAAATTGCCTTATTTAAGGCAATGGTTTCTTTCAATAAATTGCTTTCTTGGTCTTTACTGCACCAAGCAAGAGAGTGTCTTGTTGCTGTTTTTTCGCCGCTCTGTATCTTTCTCCACGACAACATATGGAGGTTCCACCGAGAGATCGTTACTCGAGTGGATCGGGATCACCCTAAACGATCTCTGACCGACCAACAGCACCGGGAAAACTCAGAGCTGACAGCCTGCAAAAACTGGGATGGACCCTGGAGGCCTGTCCTAACCGGGGTGCAGCCCATGCTGGGGTTTGTAGCCAGAGCTGCACCGAGCAGACTGAAACCCAGAAAACCAGGGCTGCAAACCTGGGACCAGGACCAGAGCTGGGATCGTGGCCGGAGTCGAGAGACATCTGGGACATCGCAGAGACACCCCTGAGTACGGCAGGACGGGAAACCTGCAGAAATCATCGGCTTTTCTCCTCTTCCACCGAGAGAGGTAATATGAGCTTGTAGCTCAGGAGCCCATTGGCTTGGTTCGGAGCGGCAGTGGCCCAGAGCCCCCGCAGCACGGAGTGGTCCGGAGTCTCGCGGTGCAGAGCTCCTGCAGCATGCGGAGTTGTGCGGAGCCAAATGCTGGGAGCCCAGACAGCGTCTCGACTGTTTTCTCCCCATCGAGAGAGGTACTGTGTTTCCCCCTCCCTCCCAGCATAGCGGCTAGGTGGGAAATTCTGAAACAATGGGGAATCGTCTGTCTAAGCAAGAGCAAACTATACTCTCACTGTGGAGGGATGTCCTTGAAAGCTTGGACACCCCAATTCCAGACAAGGACTTGGTTGACTTGTTAGCGTGGGCAAGAGAAAACGGGTTTTCTGAGGATAGAGGAGTGGCCTTCTCTGAGAAAGCTTGGAGAGATCTAGGAGACCGATTGTATGAAGTCATATGGGAAGGCGATACTTCAATTCTCCCTCGATTTTACACTTGGGGGATCATTAATGAAAAATTGAAGGAGGGCGAGGTAGGCTCTGAGGGGAGCGAGGCAGGTTCAGAACAAAACGAGGATGAGTTTGACTGCTCTTCCGGTGAGGACAAATCTGAGTGCTATCCCGGGAACCCCCTGCAGCCAGACTCACCCCCCCCCCCCCCACAAAGCCCCCCCGGGGAGATGGTGCTGGCCCGTCCGTCCCCGGTGCCGTCTGACCGTGACCTGCCTGCTGAGAGGGAGCCGTCAGCACCAGCCATCCCAGAGAAGGAGCTGGTGCCGGCACCTCCCTCCCCTCTGATATTAGAGACTGACCTGCCTGCCCGAGCAGGGTCTGGGCTGCCCTTCTCTGCTTTAGCAGAGCCAGGGCTGCCTTCTTTTCTTCCCTCAGCTTCTCCGTTTGTTCACCTGGAAGCGGTGCTGACCCTGGCACTGGACCCCACGAACGGACCCCTCCCATCGGCATTTCCAGCTGCTTCGCCGCTCCCACCCTGTGCTGACAGCAACGATGGCTTTGTCCTCACTTCAAAGGGGAGAGCAGCAGGGGCTGGTTTCATTTCTGCAGTGGGCATGGGAGGAGGGAGCGCTGTGGCAGATGTTTCTGAGCTCTATTCCCTTGTTCTAAGGGAAGAGCTGAAAACTTGCAATGATGATATCCAAATGAGAGAGGCTCAGGCTTTTCCTGTGCCTGTGCCTGATGCTGTCCCTATTGTAGGACAGCGAGATTGGAAAAAGAGAATAAAAAAAGATCTAACCAATCCAGTTATTGTGAATCACCTTTGCCTCATTTCAGGCTTCAGATGAGACATGCCTGGGTCCTTCCTGCTGACCTGCCAGATGTCCGCCCTGACCTGCACCAGAGGCAGAGTGTGATCACAGCTCAGCTTTCACATGCTGACCAGCTCACCAACACCTAGATGAAAAGATGACTAGATGAAAACACTGACCAGATGATCCCTCTCCAAGCAGAGAATGGACATTCATCTGTTCGTGTTGGAACTGTTGATAAAGTTTTCATTGTTGTGTTAGAATAATTACTTAGTGGTGGATTTTTCACTGTTTGATAAGTTTGGTGAATGCTGATGGGTTTGGTTATTGTAATTATAATTAAGTTTTAGAATTAAGGTTGTTAAAAGCATCAGGTATGAAGAGTTCCCTAGACACTTCAGGTAGGCACAAATCTCCTGAGGAGTGATGGTTGTTCTCCTTTGTGAAGGGCCCTGTGGAGGATCACAAACACTTCTCTTTCTTTTCTTTTTTAAAAACTAAAAGGGGAAATTGTGGACACTGCTGAAGGCCTAGGCACATTTTAGCTAGGCCTTTTTCTCAGGCTATGAAACTATCTCAGCCTCAGCTAGAATTTTTCCCAAGCTAGAGGTTTCTTCTTTACTGTAAACACAAGAGAAAGAATCATAACAGAGATAAACACCTGCAAGGTCCCTGAGAAAGCCAGGGAGAAGAGGTATCTCCTTCTCTGACCAATGATTTGTCTATATTTTGTTTTGCACGAAGTGCCTTATATAAGGCAATGGTTTCTTTCAATAAATTGCTCTTTCTTGCTCTTTTCTGCACCAAGCAAGAGAGTGTCTTGCTGCTGTTTTTTCGCCACTCTGTATCTTTCTCATGGCAACACAGGGCTTATGGAATCATGGAGACAATTGCAACACTACAGGCAATGCATTGGAATGGCTACCTAGAACAGAGGCTAGACAAGAAGAGAATAAAGCGGGTATTTGTTAAAGGCTTTCAATGCATACACCTTAGGCAGTCAGAAGCCTCCCAGAGGCTGCATTCAAGATGGATGGTGGTGACAAGTTTTCCAGAAACATATAAGTTTGGTCCATTGGCATATCAGGGTTAATCCTCCAATTACAGCTTCAGATAATGAAGTCCTATTCTCCCAGTTTGCTCCCTCCCAATTCACTTGTTTCTACTTTTCAGAGCCCGAGGCTGTAGGGCAACCTTGAGTTTCAGAGGAATTGTTTTGTCTGACCAAAATGTGAAGGCAGGTAACTAAGACTTTATATGGAGTTTCAAGTTATTCATTAATTCAGTACAGGATTTGAAAAATATAAAGACTAAAATCTTAAGGCCTCACAGTCCTCACTGAACCAAGGGGCCACTGTGACACTTTGCAGCTTCATGGAAGCAAGGAGTCCATTGTGACACTGCAGGGCCCCATGGAACTAAGGATTCATGTAGCAGTGCATGGTCCCATGGAACCAAAGGTCCATTGTGACACTGCGGGATCTCATGGAATCCTGGAAGCCATGATGATGCTTTGATGCCTCGTTGAATCTGCAGGGCCTCTTGAAACCAAGGAGGTTCTTCTGCCATTGTGACCCTCATGGAACCAAGGGTGCATTGTGATACTGCGGCACCAAGGAGACCCCTGTGACACTGCAAGGCTTCATAAGAACAAGGGACCATTGTGACACTGTGGAGCCCCACGGAAACAAGAGGCCAACATTACACAGCCGAGCCTCATGGAACCAAGGATCCAATATGACAGAACCATTGTGACACTGCAGGGTCCCATGGATCCAAGGGAACAGGTGACAGGTCTGGTTGGCTTGGCCTGACTGGTGTAACTGCCCTCAGCATGCCCATTGTCATGCTCTTGTCATGTTCTCCTGAAACACTGAGGCTCTGGGCTTTCCTTCAAATGGAAAAGAACCATTCTTCCCATTCAAGCATACATTGTCAAAATGGGATTCCCACTCCAAAATTGCAAATATGCAGGGATTCCTCCCAGAAAAAAAGCTGCCATTTCCAAGAGGTCTGGCAGCCCTTGTGTTCCTGAGGACTGGCTCTCACCTGCCTTCAAACACTAGGGTTCGCTGCTTATTTTACTATAGAAATTAACTGTCCCTCTTTCACAGGCACCCATGGCCAAATATGGACCATTTCCTCCCAAAATTCCTTATACACAAGAGTTTCTCCCAGGCAAAAGCTACATGGACAGCCTGCTTTGGATGGTCTTTGCCTCTTGTGGCCATCTGTATTCTGTCTTAAAACACTGGGGTTCCATGTTTCTCTTCCTATGGAAAAGAACCATCCTTCTTCTCCAGGTGCTTATGGCCAAAATTAGGATTCCACCTCCAAAATTCTATATCCAAAGATTTCTCCTACACAAAAGCTGCCATTACAGACTGATCTGGCTGGCCTTGGCCTCCTGAGGGCTGGCTCTCACCTGCCTTCCAAACAGCAGGCTCAGTGATTTCCTTTCTATGGAAAAACTGGGATTCAACATCCAAAACTTCAAATATCCAAAAGCTACTCCCAGACAAACCTTCCTGGACAGACAGGTATTTCTGGCTTTGGCCTCTGGTGGCTACAGCTCATCAGTCCCTGAAACACAGAGGCTCCATTGCTCTCCTCTAGAGACCATGGTGAAACTGAGGGGCCTCATGGAACCACGGAGACCATTGTGGCACTGTGGGGTCTTCAGAAATTAAGGGGTGGCACCAAGTGACACCAAGGACATCACTGTGCCACTGCTGGGCTATATGGTTCCAAAGGGCCGGTGTGAAACAGCAGGGCTTTGTGGAACCAAGAGGCCATTGCTGTATTACAGGGCCTCATGCAGCCAAAGGGTCGTTGTGATCCTGCAGGGCACCATGGATCCATGGAGAACATTGTGGCATTGTTGGGCCCCACGGAATCATGGAGGCCATTGTGACACTGTGAGGAGGGCCCACAGAAACAAAGGGCCATTGTGAGCCTGCAGGGCCTCATGGAACCAAGGGGTCATTGTAATATTGCAGTAGCAAGGAGAACATTGTGAGACTGCGGGGCCCCATGGAACCAAGGGAACATGGAACAGCTCTGGCTGCTCTGGTCCTCTTGGGACCACCTGGAAAGTTTGACTGATTGTGGCGAGTTGAGGGTTTCTTCTCATCAGCCCTTGGAGCACTGGCGCCCTGTGCTTTCCCTCCTTCAGAAAAGAACCATTCCTCTTTCCAGGTATCTGTGGCTGGTATTGATATTCCCAGTAAAAATTTCCATATATATAAGGGTTGTGCCCACCAAAATCTGCCAGGACAGACAGCTATGCCTGGCCTTGGCCTCCTCCAGGCTGTGTCTCTTCTACCCCCACACAATGGAGCTCCGTTCCTTACCTCGATTGTGTGGAAAAGATCTGCCCTTCTCATCTGGGGGTCAGGGCCAAAATTTGAATTTAGCCACCCAAATTCTATCTAGTCAAGGATTGCTCACAGACAAAAGTAGTCAGAACAGAGAGGTGTGGCTGGTCTTGTTCCTCTGGAGATTTTCTTAGAGTATGAGCTGAATGTTTTCAGTTGCCAACATATTGGAGAGGGCCCAGAGACATCCCAATGTGGTGTTTGGAGAACTCAAGCACATGAATACTGTACAGGGACAAAGGAGCTCTGTGCTCAGTGGAGTGGAGACTGAGGACAGCAGAGAAGAGCCCTGGGGGGATTGCAGGCTGGTTTCAGAGATGATGGATCCTTTTGAAGTACTAGAAAACAGCAAGAGAAACAAAGTCATCCGAGTTTTTGTGTGGCCAGCCAGAGGCAGGCAGGATGCAGAGCTGTCAGCAAAGGGAGGGCCAGTGAGGTGGGGCAGCCAGGGGATGCCGACAGCCTGCAAGGACAGAGGCACAGGGCATGGACACCGTAGGACAGCCTGGGCTGCAGAGGGCACAGGGATGGGCAGCAGCTGAAAGGCCCTGCCAGAGCCAACTGCTGCAGCACTTGGGCCATGGCTGCTGGCCCTGGGCCTGAGGCCAGCAGGGGACAAGTGAGCCTTGCTGTGCTGAGGCCTCATTGCCTCCTTGTCCCTGCTCAGCAGCCTGGCAGGAGCCACCCCATGGTCCTGCCCTTGGCATTGCACATCCCCAGATCCCAGTGGCCCAGGAGGAGCCCTGAGCAATGAGGGAGGGACAGGATCTGCCTTGCCAGGGCCTGGGACTCAGGCCTTGGCCCTTTGCATTCCTGAAACACATCCAGGTTTGCTGAGCATCAGAGACACCTTTCCCTTGTTTTCTCCCACTTGTCATGAGTGCCTCCATTGTTCTGCTCTGACTGGAACCTGGGGACACTTTCTGAGTCCTGTCTCTCAGTGGGAGTCATGAAAACTTCAAGAAACTTTGGAGTTTGAATATGACTTTGATTTCTTGAAAAGTTTTCCTTCAGCTCCTGCTCAGGAACTGATGTCCAGGGACTCAGCAGTGTTGGGAAATTCTTGCTATATAGAGATGGAGTAACTGAGAGACATTCAAAAGATTTCATTCCATTATCAATCTTGTTGAAGGGAGAAACATAAGAGATATAAAACTCAATGCCATTATATCAGAAGCCAAGTTATTTTCTAGTTACAATACCTTATAAATATTTTTCAGCCTACTAACTTTTTCCCCACAATGCTGCTAATACTTGTAACATTAATCACCTATTATTTTACCCCACATTGTCTTGCCACAACACATCTTTCACAGTTCCAATTCTCAAAAATATCTGGTATTTTTGCAAGGCCATTGTTTGAAATTGTTTCTACTTCAATCTCCCTCTCAACAATGTCTTCTCTATTCCATTCTTTCTAAGTCAGCACACCTTATCTCAGAGTTTGCATACATGTGTACAAGATTGTGTGAGCTTTCAGTCGGGCTTTAAGAGTCCTTTCCAATCCATTTCTCACAAATATCAATGACAGAATGCTGCAATCACCTCTGTTCTAAAGACAGCAGTAGTAAAATACAGTCTTTGAAATAGGAATGCAAATTTCTAAGAACTTCTTTGACATATTTCCAGTTACTCCTGTAACTGGAGTTGAAAACCTTCAGAATGAACTGTACTTGACCAGAGGGAAATCAAGACAGAATCATGATTTGCTAGTGTGAGGGAATGGTGACCTTTTTGTTCATTGTAAGATAGGTTATCTTGAAACCCGGACATGCAGGCTTAAGATAAGTAATCTTGAAGCCCAGGGATGCGGGCTGGTCTGTGGGTATGTGATTACTGATTACTTAGGCTAGCACAATAACCAAATGTCTTAGTAATTTTTTTAGGAAAACAAGCAACCAAAGGAGCAAGCAGAACTAGCTGGAAAGATGAATCAGCAAGAAGGGAAGAACTTAAAAGGGGGACTTACGACTCGATCAGGCGTGGCAGTTTTGTGGAGCGGAGTCTCCCTGCCACCCAGCGCTGCAATTTGCCTTTGCCGTCTGTACTCAATACATTTTTCAAATTGGTTTTGAGTATGGCCCTTTGTGCTCATTTATAACAATTCGGTGCCGTGACTCGGATCAAAGTTGGGTAAGGGGGATTTCCCGTCTGTGGGAAGGCGCGCCCCACCCTCTTGGTGGTCCCGAGGGACGGGAGCCCCCGCTCCCACCTCGACCGACAAACCTAAAACCAGAAGGCAAAAGCAAAGGAGGAAAGGGCCCGGTTGACCCCTTAAATTTTGTGCACAAAGTCCGGACGAAGACGCGGGACGCGTAAGTAAAAGGGGATCCGTTCGGGCGGGGTCGGGATCCCGGAGTGCGGCGACGTGGTGTGTGACTGAGAGGGGAACTGGCAGCCAGATTCCCCAAGCGAGTGCAGACCCTTAGTAGTGTGGTTCCCATTGACCCGCGAGGGCGTGGGCCACGAAACAGGGGAAGTGAAAGTGACTTTTTGTGCAAATGAAGGCACTCTGGAGGAATGGGACAGGGGAAGAGTAAGCCTCCTGTAGGGATTAAACTCCCACCTGTACCAAGGGACAGTCCCTTGGGGGTTTTTTTAGATAATTGGGAACATTTTCCGGACACAGGGGGGAAGGATAAGGCTAGGATGATACACTATTGTGTAGAGATATGGGGTGGAAAGGAAATCTCAAAGGGTGTGTTTTGGCCAGTATTTGGGTCTTCCGAGGACTGGGTGAAGCAAAAACTAAACATTTGGGTAAATACAAAGAAACCTTTTCACCTGGAGGAAAGTGAATATGCTAAGGTGTGGGTGGGCCGCCCAGAGGTGTTTATTTTTAAACTAACAGAAAAATCTAGCTAGAATAAGGAGAAGAAGAAGGGGGGTCGAGCTGAGGAGACTATGATAGCCCCTCCCCCATAGCGGTGCGGGAAAGTAGAGGGCAAGATCAGGGAAAGATGCAAAAAGAGCCTATAAGAGAGTTTGGGGGTCCGAGAGATTCGAGGGAGAGGCAAGACCAGAAGGTGTGCTTTTACTGTGGAAAGAGAGGACATTTCAAGAGGGAATGTCGAGTTTGAATTAGAGATGAGAAAATTCAAAGCAGATTAGAGGGGTCAGGGGCTCTAAATTTAATGAGGACCCGGAAACAACAAAAAGAGCCCTTGATAAAACTGAGAGTGGGTCCCTATGACCAGGAGATAACCTTTCTGGTTGACACGGGTGCAGAAAGATCTACCATTCAATTTTTGCCCAAGGGATGCACCCTGTCTAAAGAAACCGCCACTGTGGTGGGGGCAAAAGGAGAACCTTTTGAAGTAAGGGTGATAAAAAGGGTGATGGTGGAATCAGAATCAAAGATAGGAATAGGGGACTTTTTACTAGTACCAGAATCTGATTATAACCTATTAGGAAGAGACATGATCATAGAATTAGGAATTCAAATAGAAGTAGTGGAAAAGGAATTACAAATTAGGCTTTGCCCCCTTAGACAAGAGGATGAGGACAGAATAAGTCCTGATGTGTGGTACAACCCAGGAAGCGTTGGACAACTGAAAATAGCCCCATTCACGGTAAAAATTAAGAACCCTGAGGTCCCCGTGAGAATAAAACAATACCCCATTTCCCTAGAAGGAAGGAGGGGACTAAAACCTGAGAATGAAAGACTACTAAATAGGGGGCTGCTGGAGCCTTGTATGTCTCCCTACAGTACACCTATACTTCCTGTCAAAAAGACGGATGGGTCGTACTGTCTAGTACATGATTTGAGGGAGATAAACAAACGGACCATAGCAAGGTTTCCTGTAGTAGCAAACCCCTACACCCTTTTGAGCAAGCTAGGACCTGATAATTTATGGTATAGTGTAGTGGACTTAAAGGATGCCTTTTGGGCCTGTCCCCTCGATGAAGCAAGCCGGGATTACTTTGCTTTCGAATGGGAAAACCCTGATACAGGAAGAAGACAACAGCTTAGATGGACAGTGTTACCCCAGGGGTTTACGGAATCTCCAAACTTGTTTGGACAGGCACTGGAACAGATCTTACAAGATTATCAAACTAGGCCAGGGGTGACCCTGATACAATATGTGGATGACCTATTGCTGGCAGGGAAATTGGAGGAGGACGTAAGAGAAGAAAGTATCCGGCTATTGAATTTTCTGGGACTTAAAGGGCTGAAAGTTTCCAAAGCCAAACTTCAATTTGTGGAGGAGGAAGTCAAGTATTTGGGACATTACTTGAGAAGGGGAGAAAAGAGAATAGATCCCGAAAGGATCCAAGCAATTGTGGCATTGCCAATACCAAAGAATAAAAGACAAATTCGCCAAATTTTAGGACTTACTGGGTATTGTAGACAATGGATTGAAAACTATAGCAGCAAGGCCAGATTTTTGTATTACAAATTAACACAAGAAGGGTTGTTAAAATTGAGCCAAGAGGACACAGACAAACTCCAGGAGTTAAAAGAGAGCCTGGTCCATGCCCCAGTCCTAAGCCTCCCCGATCTAAGGAGGCCATTCTTTTTATTTGTGAACATAGAAGAAGGTATTGCTTTTGGGGTGCTTACTCAGGACTGGGCGGGGAGGAAGAAGCCAGTGGCATATTTGTCAAAAATTTTAGATCCAGTGAGGAGGGGGTGGCCCACATGCTTGCAAATTGTAGCGAGATGCACTCTATTGGTTGAAGAAGCTAGAAAAATTACCTATAATAGTAGCCTAAAGGTGATGTCTCCTCATAATATCCGGAGTGTGATGCAACAAAAGGCAGACAAATGGATCTCTGATGCGAGACTTTTAAAGTATGAGGGCATTCTAGTAGAAGCCCCCAATTTAACACTAGAAACTACCACCTTACAGAACCCAGCTGCATTTTTATATGGGGAACTGGAACATCAACCCCTAACCCACGATTGCATAGTAACCATTGAAGAGCAAACAAAGATTAGGCCTGATTTGGAGGAAGAGGAGTTAGAAGATGGTGAAAGATTATTTGTGGATGGATCCTCTAGGGTGATTGAAGGAAGAAGGAGATCGGGATATGCAGTTGTGGGGGGTTCCGACCTGCAAGTGATAGAGTCAAGTACTTTAAATAAATCTTGGTCTGCACAAGCATGCGAGTTGTATGTCATATTAAGAGCTCTAAAACTCCTCAAGGGAAAAGAAGGGACAATATATACTGACTCCAGATATGGATTTGGGGTGGTACATACCTTTGGAAAATTATGGGAAGAAAGGGGTTTGATCAATTCCCAGGGGAAAGACCTAGTGCACCAGAAGCTAATAGTTGAAGTATTGCAGGTTTTGAGGGGACCTAGGAGAGTGGCCGTGGTCCATTTAAAAGGACAACCAACGGGGGATAGATTTCAAAAGCAGAGGAAATAATGCAGCGGACCAAGAAGCTAAGTAGGCAGCCTTAAGAGAGATGGTCCTAAAAGAAAAAGGGGGCAAGAAAACCAAGAAGTACATAATGAGGAAAGTACTAACATAATTTTTACTAATGAGGAAAAGGAAAAATTAAGGAAAATGGGGGTTAAGGAGAAGTCAGGAAAATGGATGCTAGAGGATGGAAAATGTATTCCACTAGCCTTGCTGAACATCCGAACACAACCCCGAGTGGATGTGGGGCTTTCCCCATTTGAAATGTTATGAAATTTATATCAATAAGTACCTGGTAGCTCTAACACCAGGTACAGCCTGAGAACTGGATATTGATCCGGAGTCGGAAAGAAAATCCCATAACCCTGAAGTGGGAAGGACCATATTTAGTACTCCTCACCACAGACACGGCCATCTGGACGGCAGAGAAAGGGTGGACTCATGCCAGCCGAATAAAGGGACCAGTGGATCCATCAAAGTTCACAAAGGACACTAATAACTCTGAATGGGAGGTGAAAAGAACAACGGGTGACTTAAAATTGACTTTGAAAAAGAAAACGCCTCCATAAATGGACTCGGGGGATATTTGGGTAGGAGATAACTGGATATTGCAAAAAGAATTAATCGGAACCTCAGAGTCACCTGGATATTGCAGATATTTAGAGGAACTTGAACAACAACCTTACTATCGAGACATTAGGTTAACAAATAAAGGGAAATTGTATAATGGGGAGGGGAATGTAAATCATAAAGATATAAGGGTGGCATGCAGCTGGTTAGACTGTGATTGCTACCCATTTGTATGCTTTTGTTGCAAAATTTGCAGAGAGTCGTGGTGGGTTCATTGCCAAAGAGGGAGGGCTCCTAAAAGCGTGTGCCAGCCTTGTTGGGAGGGACAGCGCGAGCTGACTACCTTGGTTTTAAGTCAAAAGGTAGCAGCTCGAGAGCTAAAAGTGGGATCCCCATCTTGGTGGCAAATATTTTCCAAAGGTATTAACCCTGAGCTTTATTGTTACCACCCCAATGAGCCTTTGGGACCATTCAATACGGATATTGTAAAAGTGAAGTGCCGGAAACAGGTAAAGAAACTCAGGAGTGATACTCCACCATTGAAAGAAAAGAATTGGCATTCTAAAGGAAGGAAGTGGGAGAGAGGAGCAAATTCCACCCCTGAAGAATATCCTTGCTGCCGTGAAGATGGGTTACCCCGCAACTAGCAGCAACCTAGTTGGCAGGCGAGGCAGAAGGATAAATAGTGGGGAAAAAGGGCTCCCAAATATAATCACCAATAAGGCACTTATCCGTTCAAGAACCCAAGGCCGGGAGGGAAGTGGTAAGAGGGATGAAATGGAAAGAATTGGTAAACAACGAACTAACTTTGGCAGTGAACACCCCCTAACTCTAAAATTGTGTGTGATGGGGGGACTTCTGGGACTTGTTATGGGACCAGCAGCAGCTAGTCACGAACCCTTCAAATGGTCGCTAATAAGGTTCGAGGATCAGAAAATTCTCTCTACGGTAATAACCTCGGGAAGTCCTTCATTTGGTTGTCAGCTCTGCGACCTTATGCCAACAAAACCCTGCCTAAACAAGATAGGATTTTATTTTTGTCCTGCATCCAACCCAGGAAGGAGTTATTGTAATTACCCAGGGGAGTATTATTGTGGATATTGGGGATGTGAGACAGTGGCTCATGGCTTCGATACTAAAAACTTTAATGAAACATTGGAATATTGCATACAGGTTCTCATCATCCCCCGAATATCATATCACCCAAAGGATTATGTGTCTGAACATCAGGTGACCCCTGAATATCACTTAATGAAAAGAGAACCATTTACAGCACTCACAGTGGCAGTGTTGCTGAGTGATGGGGGGGCCGGGATCGGTACCGGAGTAGCGTCCCTAGTAAACCAGCAGCAAGGGATGAGGGATCTGAGAATGTCAGTGGATGAAGACCTAAGTAGAATTGAAAAGGCTATTGATGGCTTGGTAAAATCAGTAAGGTCTTTATCAGAAGTAGTGTTGCAAAATCGTAGAGGGTTGGACCTGTTGTTCTTACAACAAGGGGGATTATGTGTAGCCTTACGGGAAGAGTGCTGCACGTATGCAGATCATACTGGCATAGTCATAGACACTATGGCTGAGCTCCGAAAACAACTAGAGCAACGAAAAAGGGAATGAGAGGCTCAACAAAGTTGGTATGAATCATGGTTCAATCATTCCCCTTGGCTAACCACCCTTTTATCTACTATAGCAGGACCTATAGTTTTACTGGTAATCGGATTGACATTCGGCCCCTGTATTTTTAACAAACTAATTAATATCGTAAAGGGGAGATTAGAAGCTGCCCACCTTATGCTGATACAGGCGAAATATGAGCCTCTAGATGGTGTCAAAACTGAGGATTGCTTAGAACTTAGCAGAAAAGAGCTCCAGAGATACAACGAACAAAAATAGGTAAATAGGAAAAAAGGGGGGATTGTGAGGGAATGGTGACCTTTTTGTTCGTTGTAAGATAGGTTATCTTGAAACCCGGACATGCAGACTTAAGATAAGTAATCTTGAAGCCCGGGGATGCGGGCTGGTCTGTGGGTATGTGATTACTGATTACTTAGGCTAGCACAATAACCAAACGTCTTAGTAATTTTTTTAGGAAAAAGGAGCAAGCAGAATGAGCTGGAAAGATGAATCAGCAAGAAGGGAAGAACTTAAAAGGCGGACTTGCGACTCGATCAGGTGTGGCAGTTTTGTGGAGCGGAGTCTCCCTGCCACCCAGCGCTGCAATTTGCTTTTGCCGTCTGTACTCAATAAATTTTTCAAATTGGTTTTGAGTATGGCCCTTTGTGCTCATTTATAACACACCCCATCAGACCAGAGGAACTTGAGATGCAGAAGGTAATACATGCAGAGTTTATTTTCTTATCTCTTTGATATGGTTTCAGATGTGGGATTTGGTTGGGATTGTCCAGGGATGCAGCAGTGCTCCTCTCTGGATGGACTGAGCATCTCAGTGAAGCTTCCCAAACTGCCTGGTGGCTGCTGTGCCCTGAAACAAGCAGGGAGAAAATCCTCTTCTTAGTGCCCCCAGCTGACACTTGGCTCCTGGGCTGCAAGTAGCCAGTCCTGCCTGGTGTGTGGAGCCCAAAAGGAGAAGGAGGAGGCTGGAGTACAGCAGTGCTTTCACCTATCTAACAGCCAGCATTAAACCCAGGCAGCAATCATGTAGCTGCCTGAGAAACCATAAACCCCAACAAAAATCATAAGCATCAATAAAGCTCTGGTGCACTCCTGACAGGCTTTGAGGGATTTGATTCCAGATTATGTTTTTGAGATGTTTACAACCAACCTGGAAAGACTGAAAATATTCAATTACTGGCAAGGGGAGCTGAGATTTGCTTACAGTCAATCTCCTGCCTCCAGGATCTCTGTGGGTGCCAGCAGTGAAACACAGCATGGGTGAGCAGAGCCGTGGGGACAGTGGCCCAGGGACAGGTCCCCTGATGTCGCTGAGCATCTTTCACTGGATAATTAAGCATTGCAGGTTTAATTTTGGGGCTGGCAGGTTGGTTTTGGCTGCTGTGCAGTGGATCCCATGGCCTGTTCCTCAGCCACAGCCCAGCCCTTGCACAGCTCGTGGCTGTCGATTTTCCATCGTTTCTGCAATGCCATCACACAATCACAGTCGGAGAGGGGTGGGAAATGCTTTGGTATGATTTTAATCAGCAGAGGGCTTTGAGTGAATGAGGTGAGGGGAACAGTGAGCTCCCTGTGCCTTCTCTGACTTTCTCACCTCATTTCAGCATCAGCCAGGGGTGCCAAGGCTGAGAATTTACACCCTTGTACCTACCTGAAACCTCACTACTTTCCTCAAAACCTGTGAAAAATAAACGAGGTGGTGAAGTAGCCTGTGGCAGGGATGATATGATGTGTAAAGCCACATCTCCAGATCATTGTGAATATTCCCTCCTGATCCCCAGGACCCATCCCAGATATCCCCACCTTGTCGCCCAGAGCACTGAGTGCCACATCCAGGAATTCCTTGGACACATTCAGGGATGGGGACCCAAACCTCCCTGGGCAGTTCCAGTGCCTGACCACCCTTTCCATGGAGAAAATTCTCCAGAATTTGTCCTAACACGATGCAGAGAGGTGCCCTCAGCCGGGCAGTCCCGTCAGTGCTTTCCTGAGGGAGCGATGCTCCAGGCTGGGGCTGCTGCCCGGGACAGCCCGTTCCTACAGCCAGGGAGGCTCCTGTCCGCCCAGCGAGGCCGGGGCCCGACCCGGGACAAGAGACACGGCTCATATCAGGCCGGGTCAAAGGAACAAAGGCAAACCCAGCCAGCTCACGGCCGAGCCGGGCCAGTGCCGCCGCCTCATAGGGCACGGGAGGGGCCAGGGCCAGGGGGCGGAGCCAAGGGCGGTGTGACCGAACGGCCGGGCCGGGGGTGTGGCCAAGGGGCTGTGCTGCTGAGCGGGGCGGGGCCAAGGGCAGGAGCAGGGCCAAGGAGGGCGCTGATTGGCCGGGGCGGGGCCGGGGGCGGGGCCGGGCAGAGCGTGCGCAGTGCGGAGCGGTGAGTCGGGGTGGGGGGGTCGCAGGGGGGGCGGTGCTGGCGCCCCGTGAGGGCCGGACCGGAGCTCCGGGCCAGGCACCCGCGGTCCGGGACGCAGTGCTGCTCCCGGCCCTGTGGGCACCGGCCGCTGTCTTCCCTGCGCTGCCCTGTGCCAGCGGAGCCGGCGGTGAGGCCTGGCCGGGCTGGGGCGGCCCGCAGGCCCGGTTCCCCTCAGAGCGGCCGGGCCGTTAGGACAGGGCTGGCAGGACCGGTCCCTGCCGGAGTGTTGGTGCAGGGACCGCAAACGCGGGCCTGTGACGGGTGCTTCGCATAGGACAGGGATCCCTTACACCGACGCGTTTTAAACATATTTAAACATTTATTTAACATAATATTACATGTAAGTTTCCTCCAAAGGGCGCAGTTTGGTCCTGCCTGCAGCACGAGGCTGGGCGACCTCTGGGCTGATGTGTGCCCAGGCTGCTGTGGAATAAAAACATGCTGGAGTAACTCTGGGATATTAAAATGAGTGTGCTCTGTAACACGAGGTCTGAATTTTAAAGCTGGTTTAATTGTTTCGGTACAAGGCTGCATATGGTGCTCTGACTGGAGAACTGGTAAAACGATGCGTTGCACAAGGCTAGGAAGGGAACGCTGAGCAAAGGGGCTTTTGTATATAAACACTTTGGAATGTTGCCTTAAAATGCTTAAGCGCAGTGGTTGGCTAACACTCGCATTAGGAGAGATCTTTGGCAGAGCTCTGATGCCGCCCACCTTCAGCAGGGTCAGAGTCGACACCAAGTTGTGCAGACACAATTTCTTAGGGCCAAGTTACTTATTCTGCAGTGTTTTTCTGCTGGAACTAACCCAGTCCTAGTGCGGTGCAGAGGCAGAGCTGCCTGCACCGGTGCTGCTCAGTTTGCCTGCCAAAGGAGGATAATCTGCAGGGGCATTTCTGTGGTGGAGCTGTCTGTGCAAGAGGCTGCTCCGTGCACAGCCCAGCAGGAACCTTTTAAGTGCAGATAAGTCTCCAGAGGATGTTCCAAGACGATGACACACCCTGTCATTTACCGAGCGTGCTGCCGCAGTGTTCTGTGATTGTTCGAATTCATTTGTTCTCTGGGAGTAGCATTGTTAAGGGATGGACGTCTCTTTTTCTCTCTTTTCTGCCTTAAAATGATCCAGTCTGGTCCACTTTGTTTTCCAGCAGCCTCTAGGGCATTTCTATGGTGGAAGTATCCAAAATATTGTCCCAGAAACTACAGTGTAGGAGTCCAGCTACCAGAGGTGAGAGAGCAGTGTTGTGAGTTCCTGGAGGCTGCTGTCTTTGTGACCGTGTACTTAGTATATTGAAGGGATACAAATACAATTCTTTGGAAGAAATCAGCTGGAAACAATTCCTGGTGAACTGTCAGAACAGCCTTTGAAACCAGTCTTGTCCTTTCAGTGTCCTGAAGCAGCACAAGAGCAGGACTGGTGCTACTGTCACCACCTCCTTCATTTTTACATCAGAATTCCTTTAGCCTGAGCAATAAAACACATGGTAAACTCCAGCATCCCCAAACCTGTCTGCTTCTGCTTGACAGGTGGGGTTGAAAGCAGCATCCATACCTTGAGAATTTGTGAGGTGTTGGATTATTGGGATAAATTTAGGGATAATAGTCATCCTCTCTGTGTGCTAATCCTCTGTGCTACTGACTCCCTCCATGGCTTTTCTAACCCACCTCAGCTCTTCCAGTCAGCGTTCTGAGAAACCACGCTCTGCTCGTGAGGGAGGTGAATCAGCTTTAATTAAGATTTGTTGAGAGCTTTGTTGATACGTTCTCAATAGCTGGTTGCTACTTTTTTTATGAACAGGCAGATATTCTTAGCACCTGCAGTGGGAAGTGACACAAGGCTGGGGATCTCTGGGAAGCAGCCCTGCCAAGGGAAAAGGCTCCTGCTCACCGAGGCTTTGTCAAATCCATTCTGGCTGCGGTTCATGAGGCAGCTCAGCAAAACCCCAAATCCCTCCTAGTCTGTGGGAAATCTCAAATGCTCCTGAGAGCTAGGCCCTGCTTTTGCATGAGATTTGTAGCTTTGGCCCCCTTGCTGGATTTCTGCCAAGCTGCTGGTTGGGCTTGGTGCAGCTGTGCTCTGGTGTCACCTGCTTTGTAACACCTTGTGGCAATGGCTTCAGTGGCTTTCAACAACTCAAATTGAGGTGTCTGGGGTAGGCAGGGCTGGGTGATGGCCCTTGTGGGCTTCAGAGAGTTGCAGAGGTCGGTGGAACCCTGTGGGATAGGTGGAGAGGAGGAAAACTGGGCAGCCATGGCTTTCCACAGGGCAGCATCCTATTCCCTGCTGGCTTCTGAGCTGCAAATGGAGCCTGATGACTTCCTTAGTGAGGGATAATGGAAATGGTCACAGTGGTGCTGGGTCTGTGGTTGTGTGGGTGCCCCTCAGCAGGATGAGAAGCTCTCTTGTATTTTGGGGAGGGGAATTAGTTCATTTGCCTTTGTCACTGCTGTAGGAATAGCCAGATGGAGGATGCCAAAATGAAATTCAGGGCTGGAACAGCCTCCTTGTCTATAGCCCTGTTCTGAGCCAGGTGAGAGATCCTCAGCTCCAGGCTGGGCAGTGGTGGATGGTGGTGCACATCTGGACAGGACCCAGCTCCCTCTGGGCCTTGATGGAATCCCAAGATGATGAAATGTCCTCAGAGAGCCTGAGCTCATCTAACTTGCCCGTGCAGCAAACTGAGCAGCCAGTTTGTCTCTTGCCTTCATAGAACAGGGAGCCCCATGGCAGGTTGTTAAAACCTGGGAGCTGGTTCCAGCCCTGGAGGCAGCAGGGATGGAGAAACCCCTCCCCAGCTGCTGTGGGGCAGCATGTTCTGTACTGCTGACTGCTCTGCTGGCTGCCCAAACCCTCTGGTTAGTCTGGGACTCAGAGGTGACACCCAGCACAGAGCCCAGAACTGGGTATTTTATGTTCTGGATCTTACACAGTGCTGGCACATTTAGTTTGGTCCCCAGTTTTCCCCAGGTTCCCTCTGTCTGGAGAGTTTTCCCCTGGACTGTTTGTGTGCTTGATCTCTGTGCTGTTTCCAAGTGCATTTCTTTGCATTGTTTTCCTTGATTTTCTTTCTATTGATTTGTGGGTGTTTTGGGAACTTCTGTTTATCAATTCTGATCATGACCTCCAGAGTGCTTCCAGCTCTTAACTCCTGGACATCCTTTCAGGTTTTATAAAAGTGCCTTCTCTTTGGTTGTTCAAACCATTAATGGAAAGGATGAACAGAAGCAGACTTGGGCTGAGCTCCCAGGGCCCATACACAGGGATTGCTCCTGTGGTGACAGGGAATTGCTGATGCCACCCCTCAGGTGCTTGGGGTGGAGTTGCTTTGGTTGGTCTTTTTTTTCTTAGTTAATAATGAGCACTGGGCCTCATTAAGGTGAGCTTACCCAGCCCCAGCTCCTCTGGCTTTTGAAAGCATCAGATGGATAGAGAGAAAAGCTGCTCTGTGCTGGTCAGAGGTGTGATGGGCAGGTCTCTGTAGTGGGGGATTGTGCTCTCCTTCTGAAGACTTAGGTCATTTAAGAGCTTTCATGAACTTCATTTACCTGAGGCTTCTTGCTGGGGCTGGCACTGAAACAGCTCTGGCAATCCTCAGCCTGCTTCCCACTCAGAGCTGCCACAGCAGTGGGCTGTGCATGGGGGAAGTTGTGTCCTGCACCTCCTGCTCCCCTTTGTTTCTCCATAAGTCTCTCCTCAGTGAGAGCTGAGCATGTCTGCATGTGACAAAGGTAGCAAAAACACATTTTTCTCCTCAAGCAATTCCAAGTTCCTTGTGTGGTTGCTCCTCTGGACAAGATAAAACTACTTGCTCTGGAGAAATTAATGACACTCATTTTTATTCCTAACTAGTGTGTGTCACAGTGGGAGTGGTTGCAGGATGCCTCACTGCACCAGGGCTCTGCTGTCACCTCAGTGATGCTTCAGGAAGAGGAATTATTTGAGCTGAAACAGATTTCACTGCCCAAGCAGGACCAGCTCTGCCTTCCCTGAGTTCTGTGAGTACTGAGCTGCTGGGCTCAGCTGCCTGAAGTTTAAGAATGGAAGTCCTCCACCTGCTTTCCATTTGTGTTTGCACATGGGTGTAACTGTGGGGTGAAATTTGAGCCCAACCAAATTTAAGGGCAACACAGGATTCCCCTGTGGTGTTCATGTCTTGCTCTTCCCCAGGCTGGTAACTTGTGGTACCCAGCTGTTCACTCTAGCTGTGCTTCAGGGGCACCATCAACAGCATGGAGACTCTGGGCCCTCCTTGTTCTCCTGTACTGGTCCATGGCTGATGGTAGAGTCACAGAATCATGGAATATTCCGAGTTGGAAGGCACCCACAAGCATCACTGAGTCCAACTCTGCAGGTGCCCTGACCTAATTTCAGTTCCAGGGGAAAAACTCAGTCTCCCTAAAACATTCCTATGGCTTCTGTTGGATTCTTCCTTGCTGCTGTCCAGGGCCCTGTGTGCTGTAGTTAAATATGGATGGAAAGGTTGTGTTCCACTCTGGATTACAGCTGAATCTCACTGGTGGATAAATTGCATCCCAAGTCTAGTTTGCAAAGCCCTTTGGGCTTCATGGGCTGCAGGAAGCTGTATTTTATTCTAGATGTGTGTTTGCTGATAATTCTATAGGATTTGCAGACAGCAGGTTGTAAGAGCCCTGATTATACTGGTTCCCTGTGCAGTCAGACTCTGCCCAAATAATTCAAGTGCCTGCTGCAGAGAGAGGGAAAGGAAGATGGAAGGATGATTTAGAAATCTCTGGAGCAGATGGGAAGAAGATGTATATGTTCATCTGAAGGAGATACCAAGCTACATATATGCCTTTAGAGATCTAAATAAAGTCAGGATCTTGTAATGGTTGCCTACTTTAAGCCTAAATAATTCCTTGAATGAGAGGTTTTAAAGGTTTAACTTAATTTTGGAATTTTTATTTTGAGCGTACTTCCATAAAATTAACTTTTTGAATGCAGAATGCTTTAATGTCTTCCCTGTTGCTGCTCATTTGCAAGAAATCTCTGCACAGTTATTTCTTATGTACCAGTTAAATCTATCAGCCAACAGATGTCAAGTGTAGCAAAAATGCTATAATAATATAATGGTCTAATAATAGTTATAATGATTCTAATTACCTGGTGCAGCTTTAGAGAGAGGCAGATTCAGGAATGAGTGCAAGTGTTTAACCTTGAACTGCAGAAGCAGGGCACTTCCAGGGGTGCCTGTGCTGCTCCCCCTCCTCCCTTTGGGACATCCCAGTCCCTTTATTTGCTCCAGCAAACGAGGAGTAGCACTCTGGTGTGTTTGAAATGCTCAGAGCTCATCCTGGCTGTGTTCTCAGGAGTGCTGGAGAGCTGGGGATGAGCACCTTTCCTGCAATGCCTGGGAGTGTGAAGCCTGCTCGTTTTTAACCTCTGCCTGCCCTGCTCTTGGCATGCTCCCACTGCCTGGAGCTTGTGGCACAGATTGCTCCCCCCTCTCAGCAATCTCTGTGCAAGATGCTTGTGCTGCTCTTAAGTGTCAGGGGAGGCTTTGCCCCAGCCTGAGAAGCACAGAGCCAGAATCTCCTGATGGGAGAGATTTGGGGGTGTGCAGATGAGGGGCTAGGTGTTGTGGATCCCTACAGAGGCTTTGGTGTGGGGGTAGGAGAGCAATGGGCTGGTGCCTGAGTGCTGTGCTTGTTTTGCCTTCGATAGTCTGGCCCCACAGAGCCTTGTCAGAGTCTCCTTCCCCAACTGCTCCACGTGCCAGCTCTGTTACATCACTCCCAGTGCTCTTTCACATGACTCCCAGTGCCCTTTTACCACCAGATTTTTCCTTTAGGAAGCATCCTGGGCTGCATTGCCTGGATCCCTGTGGTTGTTGCTGTGTGCTGTTAGTGCCTTGGGGTCCCAGTGCTCGTGTTGCTGTGGTGTGATGGATCCCCTCGTGCCACAGCTGCTGATTTTAGTCCTGTGCCATGCAGGGGTGAGGAGTCCCTGGTTCACAGAGCAGCAAGCTCTGCGTGGGCTGCAAGTTGACAGCTTTCCATGATTCTATGCTGAACCTTCTTCCTATAAATAATTGATTCACAAGCTGATGAGAACTACAGGAACTTGTCTCTCAGTCGCTGCTTCCTGGCATGGGAAGCAGCTGGAAATCTGCTGTTTTCCTATAAAATGGATCCAGAGGTGCCCTTGCAAGGTTTTCTTTGTTTCCAGCTGCTCCTAGGCTGATGTGCTCTGCTGCTCAGGAAAGCCCTGCCTGCCAACACCTGCAGCAGACTTTGTGCCAGGGCTGTCAGGAGACAGCTCTGCCTCTCCCTTGGGGATGTTCAGCCTCTCCCTTGGGGATGTTCAGCCTCTGCTTTGGGGAGGTTCTGCCTTTCCTTTGGGGATGTTCAGCCTCTCCTTTGGGGAAGTTTGCCTTCTTGCAGGAGTAGTGTGTGTGTGTGTTGGTGCATCACCATGGAGATGAGGCCCCAGGAGCTGCAGGTTCAGCCTTCTCCAGGCTCACGTGAAGGAGGATGCACTAACGGGCTCCTCCTATTTAGGGAAAATGATTTCTTGGAGTAAATAAATCGTCAAAGAGCACTTGGCATCAGCCCAGGTGCTATTAAGGAGAAGATCTCTTGGAGCCAGAGCTGTGAGGCTCATGCAATATTCACTTACTTTGCTGTGCTCCACATCAGGCATTGCTGTTGTGCCCAACTCTGACTCACTGACCCACTTGTGCTTTTACTTACCCCGAGATAACAAAGCTCCTGTTGCTTTTCTCCTTTTTCCTGTTTCTCATCCTGTCATAACAGCACCTTCCTGCATCCCTTTCCTTGGCCACTGGGTGTCCAGGCTTTCAGTGCTTCCAGTGGTTACGAGGCTTCACTTCCATGGCTGCTGCTGCTTTGGCCAGGTTTGCAAAGGACATGCAAAGGCTGCAGTGAGCTCTCCCCCATGCACAAACACCTGTCTCTAGGTTGTGCCAGCACACCCCAAAACTCTGGTCATGCTGGCATTCTTGGGACATTGGGGACACTGCCCTTTCCATGTGCCTGGCCATGGCACACTCTTTCCTTGTCTAATTTCTACACAGAACCCTCCCAACCAGGTCTGGAGGAGCCCTGTGGCACCTCTCTGCCTCATTGCCTCCATGTCTCATTTCAGACTTCATCTGTAAACATCTCTTTGCCCTTGCTAAAAACGCTAATTGCTAATTTCCCTCTGCAGGAGTATTATTTAATTTGTAACAGTTTTAGGCCATTATTTGAAAAATCCAATATGAAGCTGTATTTCATTTACTGTAATGATCCACTAATGCAGGCATATTTCAAAGGCAGGCTATGCAGTACTGTGGGGTTTAATTAAATTTTGTTTTTCAAGTAAGCATCAATAGACAGACAATAACAAATGGTGGACAATATGCATACAGAACAAAGTCTCTTCATTTTCCTTTTCAAGACTGTGGAAGAGAAAATGTATAGCCCTTAAAATGGACTTGGCCTGCTCACAACTCTGCTTTAGTGTAGTTAACTCACTTCAGGAGGAGTATTTGCTTCTGACTTTGCCTTAATTAATTTTCTTGCTCTCTTCCTGCCCACAGAATAAACTGTTACACTGTGGAAAACTTCCAGCAGGAGCCGTGGGTGATCCAAGTGCTTCAGCAAGTTCTGGACATAGTTTTGAATGCTGTGTTGGTACCCAGTGTGTGATGGCTCCTCCACATGGGCCCTCCTCAGGGTGGCAGAACAGAAGGGCTGGGTGTGAGGTGTCTGTCTCTGGCAACTGGACATGGCACATGTCAGCCTTGGAAAGGGAGGGGAAAATGGTGTTTCTGCCATGCTTGTACTCCAATCAGGAATTAGCAAGTGGCTCTGCAGTGCATTTTGTTCCTTTTCTCCCAGCAAGCGTGGGGTAATCAAGTACAGAGTGTGTGGGGAAGTGTTCCATGTCAATAGGAGGCTTCTGGGAACCATCCTCTTACTCACAGCATGGCACTTGGACACCTGTTCCTGGGTAAAGAAATTTGTCAGTGCTGCTGTGAATGGGCTCCTTTGTTCAGATTTGAGGAGCAGGCTGAGATGGGGTGGCTGAGGCAGGTTTGGTTTCCTGCAGGTGTCTGGAGAATTGACCACTGTTCAGGAACAGAACCAGAGTTTGCTGAGGAACCTGATGTGAGTGTGACTCCCACTGCACTTTGATTCTCTCAAAGGCAGAGAGCTGAAAAAAAGCATTAATTTTTCAGAGGAAGAGTCTCCATTCAGAGATGTGAGTTCAAGCCATGTCCTGGGTTGATACCTAAAGCCTTCTCTGCTTAACCTGCCTTCAAAGGCTGAGGGCAAGGGCTGTGCCTGGAGCTGGCTCTGCTTGCCACCACTGAGCTGGGCTGGATCACAGTGCAGAGAGTGCTGGCTGGAAACTGGAGCATGCAAAGGCTGGATTCTGTGGGAGCCTGGCTGCTGATGTCTGTGCAGCTGTAAGTGCCTGGAAAGCATCTCTGTACATGACAGACTGGAGTCTGTACCCTCCTCCTCCTTGCCAGGATCTCTGTGTAACACTGCCCGTGTTCCAGGCACAGCCTGGGTTTGCTCCTTGCTGGAGCAGTGCTAGGAGTCCTTCACAGCTCTCCTGGTGCCTGGGCTGGCTGAGTCTTGTGTTCTGAGCTGGGTGAGAGGCTCCTGGAACAATGGATGGTCCAGGAGCCAGTCCCTGTGGCTGGAGAGGAGTCCTGGTACAGATAAAAGGGGTCTAAATATAGCTTGTCATCAGGCACCAGATGAGTGGTGCCTGACTCTTTAAATGAACTGGAAAAGCCCCACACAGCTGATGTTTGTACTGGCCCTGCTAATGCCAGGGGAATGCCCTGTGCCTGATTGCTTGTTTTTCCCTTGTTCCCTGGTTTAGGCTGCCACATTTCCCATTTGTTCACTTCTTTTTGTTGATAGGCAGTGATGAGGTTCTGTTGCTTTCTGGTAACTTGAAGCAACACCTCCAACTTCTCCTGTGCTTCCTTTGCACCTTCTGCCTTTCTCTTTGCCATGAACTAATCTCTGTCCAGCCAGGAACTCTTGCAGACTCACTTTTATGGGGCCATTATTCTTCATCTGTAGAAGGAGTGGCTTTCCTGGCTATGGCAGGGCTCAGGTGGAGATGGAGCCCACATCTGGAACATCTGGAGCAGCAGCTGGGCCCTGGGCTGAGGGATGTGCCCTCTGTGCAGACCAGGGAGTGCTTGAGCCTGGTCTTTGCAGGAGCAGGTGAGCAATTTGGGATCCTCACAGTACTGCTGGCATGATATACAGCCCACAGCAGTTTTAGGGGTTTGTTGTGCCCAGCAGGATCACAGACAGGGACA
The DNA here is from genome assembly GCF_903797595.1 of Erithacus rubecula. Classification (NCBI taxonomy): domain Eukaryota; kingdom Metazoa; phylum Chordata; class Aves; order Passeriformes; family Muscicapidae; genus Erithacus; species Erithacus rubecula. The sequence goes on from NW_027636279.1 coordinate 432,832, forward strand.
TGCCCAGGCCCTGTGCTTCAGTGGTTCTTGCAGGACTGTGCAGCAAACGGGATCTGCAAGGGGCCTCAAGGCAAGGGCACAAACCCAATCATGGAAAGTGCAGTGGTGCTTGGGAGTGAACAAAAAAAAAAAAAAAAAAAAAAAAAAAAAAAGAAAAAGCCTCTAGGACTATTTAAAAGGAAAAAATAGTAATCTGTAGTTCAGTTTGAGGGAGTTCTTGTAGCAGGAGAGCATGTGCTGTCTGGGAGGGAAGAAGCCCTTGCTCAGACAAGTGATAATCCATTGCAGCCATTCCAGACACTTGACAGATACCAGCCTTCCTCAGGCCTCCCTGGCATCAGCGAGGTGCTGTGCCACAGCATGAGTGTGCAGGTTCTGGACTACATGGAGTGATAATTGAAACACCAAATCCTTGCTCCTAGCAGGAGCTGCTGGTGGCTGCCTGGCTGGGGTTGCTGATGTCTCACCAAAAAACTGTGCTGGGCTCCCCCAGCACTGGGGGCTGACAGTGGACACTCTCTTTCCTTGGATTCCTGCTCTAGAGTTTGGCAGCTGTCTGCTTCAGGGAGCACCGTGGCCTCAGAAGAGTTGATTTGATCTGACACATGACAAATTGTTTCTGCTGGAGGCTACTGGAGGCACAGGCTGTTTGCTGGCAGCCCTGGCTCTGCGGGCTGCCATGGGGAGGAAGGCAGAAGGATGTGCCTCCTCCTCCTCCTCTTGGCAAACATCAGCACAGGGAGTGTAGCTTTGGCCCCCCTGCCACCCCAGCCTCCCTTCTGCTGGCTGATAATGGTGCTGTTTGCTGGATTATTAATGATGTTTGTGTGCTGGGTGTGTCTGCAGGTGCTGGTTGTGGTTCTGTGGGCAGAGGAGAGCCTGTGTTCTGGAACCAGCCCCAGCTGCCATTAAAAACGCTTTGTTAAGTTCCTTTTTTTAGGACACCCTTTTAGCTCTGCAATGAGGAGCAGAATATTCCATTCCTCAGCAGAATAAAAAGTACATGTCCCTTGTGAGATAGTGTAAATACATTTTATCTGTTCTATTACCTGCAGTTTTCAGAATATGTCCCCTAAGCATTTTAATCTTGTTTTCCAGGGTTGTCTCAGAGTGAGGAATCGCTCCTATTTGCAACTTTGGGAATGATTACTTGTTCATTAATTTCTTCCCTTTCCTGCTGTCCATCTATTATTGCTTCCAAGAGAAAAAAAACCTCTCTGTAAATCTCCACCAAAGCAGGGCTGAGTGCCTGATGAGACAGAATGATGTGTGCTGCAGGGGGTGTTCCTGGGAGATCACCCTGGAGCTGTGGGTGTTGCTGCTGGGGTGCCCAAGTGATGCCTTTTCCTTGGTTTTAAAATTAAGAGCCAGACACATTAGAGGATAAAGGGTTTTTATCTGGGTATTTAATAAGGATCTTTATGGTGCAGCACTTCACCAAAGTGGAATGCCCCAAAATGCACACACATGGTAAATCACATATACAATTGATAGACCTTGCAAATTAGCATATTTAACAAAGATACCTCAATGAGAGGCTTGAATTAATAGTATAATATCTTTCTGTTTCCAAGTATTCCTGTCTAGATGGGCCTAATTTTAATTCTAGTTTGCAGGATGTATTTTAGAGGACCTTGGTTTCTCAGGACAGCGTAGGGCTTTCCAGCTTGCAAGGCCTTTAGGATGTTTGGTTTTCTGGCCTAACAGAATGCCAGGTTTATGCTAAATTATCAGACTTAAGGAATTACAAGTATGCATGTTAAGGCCACTGAGAATACATAAAAGATATATAAAAGAAAAGGCAAAAAATCATCATGGCATCACAGGTGCCTGGGCTGGCTCCCTGCTCCTTGGCCTGGGATGAACAAGCACGTGCCAGGGCAGGCAGGCACACCTGGAGCACACCTGGAGCACAGTGGGGAGGTCAGGGCAGCTGCAGCACACGAGCAGGGCTTTGCTCCTGCCGTGCTGTGCCTGCAGGGCTGTTATGAAACAGGAAGGAGACAATGCAGAGCAGTTCCTGCTGCCATGCTTTTGTCCAGCAGCTAAAAGCCAGTTCAGAGGGTTTGTGGAAGCCTTGTTTGCTTTGGTCTTTTTTTTGCTCTTTCTTTAAGTAGAGACTTAAAAGAGCTGGAGACTGGAGGCCAGTGTAATTATTATTTCTTCCTGAATAGCACAATAAATGTACCGTTTGTTCCATAAATGACAGGGTCCTTGCCTCAGAAAACATATGCAGCCTGTTCCCACTGCTGCTCCCTTTGACATGTGAGGAACTGCCCTGCCTGCCTCTGGGTGTGTGGAGATTTCTCACTCCCTCGCTGGGGTCGCTGCCAAAACTTGTCTTGACATGTGACGTGTGTGGTCACTGGAAGTCACTGGAACAGCCTGGATTCACAGAGCAGCTTCATTTAGCTGGCAGCTGATGGATGGAGAATGGCTGGGGATGAAATCTGTGTGCAGGAGGAGACAGCTGAGTTCTGTGGCCATCCTGGCAGAAGCTCAGGCACTCACAGACATGGTCTGGCAGTGCTGTGGTGGATGTGCCACGTCCTCACCTGCTGTGGCACTGCCAGGATGCTCAGGCAGCTGCTCAGGATGTTCTGGTGTCTCCCAGCAGAGGGGAAGGTGCTGCAGGTGCAGCTTGGATCAGAGCTGTGTGTGGGAACAGCCTGCTGCTCACTCTGACAGCAGATTTTGAGCTCTTGGCTTTGCCAATCACCTTACAGCAAACACCAGGACCTGGAGAGTGAAAGTCTCTGTGTCTTTGGGTGTCTGCAGAGCCAGGAGGTGCAGTGACAGCCAGGACTGTCAAAGGAAGAACCCTCCGTGGACCAGTGCTGCTCAGCTATTGAGACATGCCAATCCATGAAATGGCTCTTTGTAGGGTGTCTCCCAAAAAGGATTTTCCTTTTGAGTGTCTGGATCTCCTGCTGTTGGTCTGAGCTCCAGAAGAGAGTCAGTGCATTGACTGAAGGTACTGAGGTTACAAACAGAGTGATTGTCCCTTGGAAGGGATCACTGTGGAGGAAACCCACTCAGTCCTGGTCACGTCTCTGTTCTTGTCCTTCCCCAGCGCAGGTTTTGGAGTGCTGTGGTTGAGGGGCACTGGGATGGAGCTAAAGTACTGCTCCTGAGTGAGCCCACAGCTCTGAGGAGCAGGGAGTCTGGTCATGGAGGGACCTGTGGGCTGGGAGCTTTCCTCCCTCTTCAGTTCTGTGTCCATAACACAGCAGTTCAGATGTCTATGGGGCAGTAGGGGGTTCCTGTGAGAGGGGCTCTGTGGTGGTGCAGGCATTCATAGAAAGCTTTTTCAGAGCCTCTGCTGGGATTCACGAGACATTCACAGACAGGTTCTCCACTCAGCCAGCATTTTATCAGGATTTAAGGCTGAGGAGCTCTTTGAAGCACTGCTCAGTTTGTTCTGCCATGACAAGGTGGAGATGAGCGCTGGCGTGGCTTCCATTCCCCAAGGAAAAGGCTCTTTTGCACGGATCACAAGCTGTGACTCTGCTGCTGTTTGAAGAGACCAGAGGGATCTCAGATCCAGGCACTCAGTGCCACATCAGTGCCTCCCCTCTGAAGCTGGGGAGCTCCAGCTCCATGTCCTTCGTGTTGGGGCAGCACAAGGAAAGAAGGTTCCTGATCCAGGAGTGGCTGGGGGATCAAAGCTCTGCTTGGCAGAGGCTGATGAGGCAAAAAGCCAGGATGGCAGCAGGAAGGACACAAAGCCTGCAGAAGATCTGGGCCATCTGGTAATAGACCTGCAGAGGGGCCTGGGAGACCTTCTGCTCTGCTGGAGGAGTGGGGCCAGCACCTCCCCTTGAGGAGACAGACCTGCAGTGTTCTGGGCTTGACTGGAGCCATTCTGTTGTGCCTGAGGGATTGTTTAATTAAAAAGAATGCTGCACCATCACATTTCAACTGTTTTTCTCCATACATTGCTGCAAGTAACATCTAAAATAGCTCTAAAAGGCAACAAACCATTCCCCAAAGCAGGGGTAGCAGATGAAGAACAGGAGAGGGAAGGAATTATGTTCTCTTTTTTTTTTCATTTGCAGCCCTTGGGGCTGGTTTTAATTTAAATTTCCTTAGGAAAAGCCCTGCTGAAGAAATGCTGCCTGCAGTGGCTGGCTGTTCTGCTTTGGCTTTGTCCTAGAGAAGCTTTGATGCTTGGGGAGCAGGAGTTGCTTTTCAGTCTTGGTGGAAAATGCCTGGATAGAGGAATGGCAACCACCCAAGAGTCACTTCTGGATGATGGGACTGGCAGTCTCTCAGCTCTCCCTTTGTGCTCATTCCTGTCCCAGGGCTTATTTAATTGCTTAACCAAGTCATCCTTTGCAACCACTGAGAAAGGACCAGTGCAGGGAGGTAAAAAAACCAAACTTGCATCAAGCCTTTCATCCAAGCACAGGAAGATGTTGCTGCTGACCTCAGTGGGAGCAGCCTTGGTTGTAACTGTGGTGTCTGTGTTGGGAGTGGAGCAGCTGAGCCCCAGCATGGGCATTGATGTGTCTGGATTGATGCAGGGACTGGGGACAAAGCCAGGACTGGTCCTGAGGGAACCTGTGTGGCAGCAGGTTGTGTTCATCCCCAGAAAGCTCCTTATTCCCCTTCAGGGGATATTTGAGATTGGCTTGCTAGGGCTTTATTCCAGGATTTGGCAGCTCTTTACTGGGTTTTACCCACAAGGTGCATCCTAGTGGCCTCTCTGCCTTTTCAACTGGGAGCTTGCCACAAGACTGGAAGCATGTGGGAGCTAAGCCAGGGCTGGACATCCACCAGCCCATGCAATCAATCCACCAGCTGCTATGCCCTGTTATTCCTGACCACATGTCCAGAGCCCCACCTTTGCTGCCCGTGTGCCATCCTGCTCCCTGCTGCTCCCTGTCCCTGGGTTGTCACAGGGACTCAGAGCTGTTACCACCACCTGGTGCTCTGTGGAGAGGTGAGAAAATGCATTTTTCATAAAGCTCACAGCTCATGGCTCCTGGTGGATCAGCTGGGCAGCTGGAGGAGCCCTTTGTGTGCCCACTGTTGGGGTACATCTGTGCCAGGTGCTCTGCAGGGAGTGCAGGGGTTCCTTGGCTTGGGTATCCCCATGGGAAACCTCCAGGCTGAGCTGGGGCTGGGAGATGCAGCCACAGGGAGGGATGGTTTTACTGAGCAGGCAGAGTGGTGTGAGTGCTGCTGTGGGACTCGTGTGCTGGATCCATCTCTGCTGGATTTCTGTAACACTGAGCAGGAATTTTGCATGGTTTCTTAACCTCTTAATTGAGTTTCTTTACAGGGAAGCCAGCATCTGACAGGGGAAGGAGGTTGTTATTCCCTGTGAGTGCCACGGGTGAACAGCAGGAACTTGGAAAATACAAAAAGCTGTTTCCAGAGAGGCTGGGAATAAGCCAGTTAAATCTTTGGCAGTTCCTGGGCCCAGCTGCAGTGGGACATCAGGGCTCTCTGGGACCTTGTTAGTGCAGCCTGTGCTTTCTTGCCTGTTAGATTCTCCAGGCTTGGGAAAGCAGAGGGGATAAAAACACATGGAATGCTGGCAGACTCCTGGGATAGTGTGAGGCAAAGTGTCACCTTGCAAATAGGAGCTGCTGGAAAGGACAGATCTGAGTGGGGGCAGAAAACATCACTTATTGTATGTGCTGTGCATGGGAAATGGCAGCCAGAAGTGGGAGAAGGGAATAGGTATGGGCAGGATTTGGGGTGGTGGGGAGGTGAGGAGGAAGGGGGAAGCAGTTTAAGGTCAGGCACTGTGACAGCTTTTACCAAGATGTTTGTCCTGAGGGTCTCTGCACCTATCTCATTTCCAGGCAACTCCTAAAGCCCTAAATGGGTTTAAATCAGCACCAGCACTCTGGTGTGGGCTCAGAGGTCCCTGCCAACCCCAGAGCTCTGAGGAGCAGGAGTGTCATGTGGTGTGCAGGCAGAGCAGAGCCCTTTGAGAGCAGCTGCCAGAAATTCAGATAGATGTGCTGCTTATAAATAATAAATGATAAATTCAGCCTCTGATCTCCAAGGCACACTCTGCTTCTGCACACTGTGCTGGCAGAGAAGATCCCCCACCCTGTGCTGTCTCATGGAGGGTGAGAGGGATGCTGGGGAGGCAGCTGGTGGAATTGGGGCCGTGCTGAGCCCTGCTGGAGCGTGGCCCCTTGTGCCAGCAGCACTAATGAGCATGGCCCCTTGTGCCGGGGCTGCTAACGAGGGCAGCCCTGCTCAGCCTTCCAACCACCCAGGCACAAAGCTGTGCTCCTGCCCTCTGGAGAGCAGCATTCTGTGGGAATGCAGCCTGCTGAAGGAATTAATTAAGTCAATTTAAATGATAGACTGAATGATTCTCAGTATAAGAGCATGGTCAGGGTTGCTATGGCCGGGTAGAGGGAGAGATTCTGGCTTTGTGCAAGTGATGGACACAACTCCTCTGCTCTTGGGGGAGCTGTGGCAGTGCTGCTGAAGCTGCTGGTGCCAGGAGCTGTGCCCTGGTGCTGCTGGGCTCTCTCCTGCTGCTGGATCATCCCTGTCCTGCTCCTGCCACCTGGGTGGTGTCATGGCCAAGCTGCAGCTCCAGGGGCTGATGTGAGCTGATGGCTGCACAGGTAGCCTGCAGGGGTTATTAATATTTATTATTATTATTTGTTAGCAGCAGTTACAAAGGTTGCATGGGTGTTTGGTGGATGCCAAGCTCTGTAAACACGTGTTTGTGCCATGGTTATCCTGTCCCTCCACCCTGTGCCCTGTCACAATTCCCTCCTGTGGGCTGGTTTCAGTTTGGAACAGGGCTGCTTCTGCAGGAGCTTCTGCCCCGTTTATTCCTGCAATTCCTGCAGCCAGCCCAGTTTATTCCTGGACACCTCAAAGCCTGTCTTCCTCACTGTGTGGGCTCTCTGTAGGCAGCAAGGTGTGCCCACAACTTTTCCCTTTGGGTGGGAGTGTTTTTAACATGCCAGAGCAGGGTCCTAGTAGGAGTAAATGGTGAGGAGCAAGCGAGAAGAATAAATGTTTTTCTAAAAGCCATTTCATAAGAGACATGAATGGAATGATCTGTATGGCAGCTGAACCCTCTCCACTGATATCCTGGAGGTGGAAGGGTGCTTGCAAACAACAAAAACTCCTTGAGCTGCCTTACCTGGCTGGGGCCTGGTGCCCAGGTGGGACCCTCTGGCAGGGCTTGGGGCTCTCACTGTAGTGGGCTCCTGTGTAGGGCTGGGGATACCCATGGGGTGCTTTCCTGAGGACAGGAAAATGATGCCTTGAGAGGCTCTCTGGAACAGAGGCTGGGCAGAGTTAAAGGAATAAAATAAGGATTTATTAAATGCCCTTCAAAGGATTTATCTTGGGCAGTGCAAGACCTGGCTGTGGTTACACTCAGGATGGACCCAAGATGGACCCCAGGTCATGAGTTTTCACACTTTTATGTTTGGGTCCATTTCCATCTTGGGATTCATTGTCCAATTCCAGCTCCAGCTTCTGCAGTCCCATCCTCACACATTGCTCTCCTCAATTTGCTGTTTTTTTCACTTTTTGTGGCTGAAGCTGTAGTGGTGTCCTTGGTTCTGGGGTTGGAAAAGGATTGTTCTGTGTGACTGAGCTGGGAGGAGAACTTGCTGGCACTTTATGAAGTTCAGAGTTACATCCTAATTCAGAGTTACACACTAAAGCAGTACAGAATCTGGGAAATATGGAAGCTAAAACTTAAAGCATCACCTGGAGGAGCAGAGCTGCTGAGATCATCCTAGGCATTGACCTCAGGTGATGTGTGCAGGTTGTCCTGCTTGAAAGCACAGGACTGAGCAGACCCAGTTAGGGACTGGGCAAGGACATTGATCTGTGGCCTCCCAATTATCCTCTCTTTGCCCACTAGCTGTTTCTCCTAGGCAAGGCTGGATTTCAGCTCCAAACCTCCTTTCTGCTGTTGGTGCAGCTGTACAGCCATGGGGCAGGGACAGCTGACAGGGTCTCCCAAGGTGTCTGCAGCACACCAGCAAACAGGAGTGCTCCTCACAGACCTGGGCACCCTCTTGCTCAGAGGAGGGAAGTTGCAGGTCAGGCCAGCTAAATTTCCTTCTCTTTCTCCGTGGCACTGCACATCACTCACTCAGCCTGTCACCCTGGATGCCACCATCAGAAGGACATTGAGTGTGAAGGGGATCTCAGCTCACTGTGATGGTCCTGAGAGCCTCTGCAATCCCTCAGCCCTGTGCACAGCTGGCTGGAGATCACTCCCTGAGCTGCTGTTGCCCAGGAAACTTCCCCTTCAGCCGCAGAGGCTGTGGGTGATGCCATGGTTTGGGCCATGGATCAGCTGGAGGTGCCAGGGCTGTGCCCCTCGAGGGTTCCCATCCCTGCCCTGCCCTCATGCTGTGCTGCTGGTGCTCCCATTGCCATCTCAGTGAGGGGTGGCTGCATGGAAACCTGGCCTGAATTAATTCATCTTTTGAATTAAAGGTAGTTTAGCAAGGCTGCAATGCTGATCCTGCTCCCTCAGGTCATGGCTAGATGAAAACAAGCTTATTGTTGTTTATTCTTAGAGATAATTGGTATTTTTGTATCAGCACTGGGGTGGCAGCAGGACCAGGACAGTGACAGGACTGTCCCTGTGCTGGCACTGCTGAGGGACCTCCAATCCTGTGTCCAGTTCTGAGCTCTCATGGCAAGGAAGTCATGGAGGGGCTGGAGCATGTCCAGGGAAGGAGCTGGGAAGGGGCTGGAGAGTCAGTGCTGTCAGGAGCAGCTGGGAGAAGGCTCAGCCTGGAGAAAAGGAGGTTCAGGGGGGACTTCTCCAGGAGGATAGAGCCAGGAGTCAGGCTCTGCTCCCAGGGAACAGGGGACAAGACAAGAGAAAATGGCTCACAAGAGGGTCAGGGTGGGCAGAGCAGGAATTTCCCCATGGAAAGGGAGCTCAGGGGTTGGAACTGCCCCCATCCTGGAGGTGTCCATGGAATTCCTGGAAGTGGCACTGAGTGCTCTGGGCTAGGGACAAGGTGGGGATCAGGCACAGCTTGGACTCTCTTCCAACCTCAGTGATTCAGTCATTCTGTTTCCAGCTGGCTGCAAAGCCAGAGGCTGATGCTGAGCTGAGGAGCCCTGGGATGTCTGTGTGCTGTCCTGGAGCAGCAGCTCAGAATTCAGATGAGGCTCCAGAGGATGTGCTGGAGTGGCACAGGACAGGCAGCGTGGGCTCAGTGCCGGGACATGAAAGCACAGAGCCCTGCCAGCAGCAGGAGGCATTCATGAAATGTGCTGCTCTCTCTGGCTCCCTCTGAGCTGTCACCTGTGACTGTGCAGCTCCCTGGTGCTCAGCTCTGCCATCACTGGAAATGTCCCTGCTAATGGGGAGCACAACTCTGGGCTGTTTCCAACCAGGATTTCAGGAGCTGTGGAGCAGAACCTCCCAGCCAGCAACATCTCCTCCTCTGACAGGAGGGTTACTGCCAGCAGTGGGGACTTCTCAGAGCCCGACCCTTTGCTCTTTCCCTAGTGTCTCATTTTGTTTGACAAAAAAATATTATGAAGGAAAAAATCAGCCCTTTGTCTCTGTGCAAGGGGAATCTGTGCCTTTCCCAATCCAGGGTTTTGCTGCTGTATGTGGGTGCTGCCCCCAAAGATACCCTCAAATCCAAGCAAAATTCCCTGTGCAGGTGGGGTCACCAGGAGCACCCTTTCTGCTTTGCAGGCTGCAAGGTTTTATTTCTGAAAATCCATTGTGTCCAGAAATTCCGTGTGGAAATCCTCCGCTGCCCTCTGTGTGCTGGCTGTGAGATGTCATTCTGTGCTCTCCAGGAGCTCCAGGGCCCCTGCTGCACATGTTGGCTCCTCCTGCCTACCTGGGACCGAGGAAAAGTGCTAATTGTTGTGCAGATGTCATCTGCCAGGCAGGCAGGAGGCTGGAGGCTTGAAAGAGGCTGTGCTGTCATTTGCTACCAGCCTCCTCTTACACGTGAGCTCTATTTTTATTGGGAGTGTGCGTTTGCTTTCATCCACTGCTTTGTTGAATTTCTTTTTCTTTTTTTTCTTTTCTTTTTATTTCCAGGCTTGCAGATAAAGTTTGAGGGATACATCTATTTTTCATTATTCCAGTTTTGCTGCTTGTTTTATAACTGAAAAAAAACCCACTCGACCAAACCTGAAAACCTGTTCCCTGTGTAAAAAGCAGCAGTTTGTTCTGAGATGAGAGGGAACTGTGTGTTGTGGTCACTGCACTGAGGTCATGTCTGTGGCACTGTCCAGAAGGATGTGAAGATGAAGATCTGGGAGCAGAGGAGTCTGAGCTGTGCACTGTGCTCTGGGTGTTGGTTATAGCCTGGTTTTGCTTGGCCATGTCCCAGGAGAGAGATGGAGGCTTTGGCCACAGGTTGGCTTTTAAAAATAGGGAGCTTTTCTTCTACTCCAGCTGTGGTTTAATAAGGGCCTGTGGGTCCTTGGGGTGGTTCTTTGACCCTTTAGAAACAAGGAGACGCTGAAGGAGGAAAGGGGAGGTGATGCTTTCCTACACTGTGTGAGTTGAGCAGGGGAACTCACTGCTCAGGGATACTGTGGGTGGCAGAATCCCAGATCTGTTCCAAAACCAATTAATGGAAAAAATCCATTCATGTGGTGGAGGTGGCTCAGAGGTAGGCTGTTCAGGAAGGCCCTGGCTCAGGAGTTTTTTGGAAGATACAGATGTATATCAGATGTGCTGTTACCTCTGCTCCCTGTTCTGTCCCTCTCCTGTCCATCCTGCCCAGGGGGATGTGGTGGGTTCCTTTTTATTTTTCTAGCAAAAACCAAGCAGGGAGAGGAAGAAATAACAAAATGGAGTGGAGAGACAAGGCACCAGTGAAAGGGTGGAAGTAGGGGAGGCTTCCCTCCATGTCCCTGAAGGCTTCTGGGAACAGAGGCTCCGTGGTGGCAGGAGCTGCTGTGAGCAGGTTTTCTGCTTTGTGGCACAGAGTGGTTGCTTCAAGGAGGGAAAGCTCTGCTCTCTGATGGACAGCAAGGCAAGATATTTCGGACTGTGTGTAGGGGAGGAAATTCTTCAAAACCTGGATAGGAGTAGGAGCAGACTTGATGGAGGGATGAGTAATGAAGGAGTGTTTGAACGGAACTAATCAGTCCCATCTTCTTTCAAAAGACCTCATTTAGTTTAATTTAGCAGCAGTGTAAATTTAGAGCCAATCAAAGGAAACACTTGTGCAGCCTGTGTGCTGGCAGGCTCTGCTCTCCTGAGCCCAGCAGCGAGCTGGGGGCTGTAGGTGGATCCCAAACCTCGTGTGGCACTGGGGGCACATGTGTGCCTGGTCACACACCCAGGGTGGGCACCCACGGCAGCAGAGCCCTTTGTGTGACCCCTCTTTGGTCCAGCAGGTCAGGGTGGCTCTGTGCCATGCCTCTGCTCCCAGCTCCTGGCCCCACAGCTTTCCTCTGAGCAGCAGGGAAAGCCTTGTGCTGTAGGAACCACCAAGGAGACCTTGCTGACCTCTGCAAAATGTTGTTTTCCTCAAGAAAAACCTACATATGGATTAGGTAAACCCCTGATCCTTGGCCAGCTGGTAGTTTTGTTTAATTTGAATTAACGTTCAGAACGAGGCACAGGCAGAAAAAGCCTTCACGGGATTCCACTGCTTCTTATTTTCCCCTCTAGTTGTCATCCATGGCACCGACACGGTGATTTTAAACAAGTCTTGCAGGTCTCCTCATATTTTCCAGGAGAGATATTATCCCCTGTGGGGTCAGAATCAGGTGCTTGGCATTACCTGTCACAAAGCCCATTAGCAGTGAGCCTGGCTGTCCCCCACCAGCCCGTGTCACATCTCGAGGTGTTGTGCCTGCCGTGTCACACCCCTGAGCCCATCCTGCAAAGTGGCAAAGTGTTGTGCAAAGAGTCCTGAAACCTGTGAAAATGGATAGAAAAGTACTGTTGGGTTTGTTCTGCTTTGCTTTTCAGGCTGGTGGCAATGCCTGGGCTCCTCTCCACCACAGCCAGGGTCAGCCTGCTGGTGCTGCTGGGTTCCCTGCTCTTCTCCTGCTCCAGCCTAAGCCACAGAGTGCCTGTAAGTTTTGGCTGATCCTACTTAATAAACATAAATTTATTAAAAACATACATGTTTTTTGCCTTTAAAGAAATGCCCATTGCTCTTTAGGAAACCTCTTTCTCCTGCTTGAGTGAAGAAAACAAACCAAAAAGGTTCTGCTGATTTTTGTGTGAATGAAGAATCACTTGTGTGGTGCTAGAAATGTTAATGAAAATGGGGCATTGCAAAGCAATTGTGGCCAGGCAGTGACAGCAACACTTAAATGAACCAAGTCACATCCTTTTATCCTTACTGAGCATTTAAACCCCAGCTCTTTTCCTGAGCAGAGCTGGTAAACATCAGCTGTCTCCATTATATGTTTGAACAGACCCAGCACTGGGAGGCCTGGTGGTAAATTTACAATAGCCTGTATCACTAACTCCCTCTTGGATAATCACAGAGCCCTGGAAATCAGCTAAGTAATAACTGCTCCACTCACTCCTCTTTAGTCCTGTTGAGTCTTGGCTGGGAAAATGTTAACATTGATTTTCATCTGCAGAACCTGGGCTTTTATGGCTGTGATTGTTCCTGAGCTTTAACCATTTGTTACAATTTGAACAATTCCAAGCCCCTGTTGCACTCAGCAAAAGCAGGAGTTAAGATCTGGCTTCTCGTGCATTTTCTGAAATTGCAGTCCCTTTCCACAGCTGAAATAAAAACATTCTGTAGGTTTGTCAGCCATCTTTGTGTGTCACCACAAGTGTGGAATTGTGGAATTTTTTAGGCTGGGAGAGACCTTTATGATCACTGAGTACAACCTTTACCCCAGCCCTGCCAGGGCCACCACCAGCCCATGTCCCCAAGTGCCACATCCACACTGCCGTTGCTACTGTGCCTGTTTTGCTCAGGTTGACATTTTCTGCTGCTCATAAAGCATCCAAATTCTGACAGAAAATGTGCATGAATTTTTTTCCAAAGAGTGGAAGAACTGAAGGCAGAACATGTCCCAGAATTTCCAGTTCACCTCTGAATTTATTCACGTTTTTTCCCTGTGAAAACATCCTAAGGATTAATATCCAAACACTTCATGAAGTGAGCTGTAACTCTATTCTAATTGCCAACAATTAGGACTAATCATTCCCTGTAGGGTGGTTATCTCAAATTCTTCAGTGGTGACTGAATTGGTGATCTGAGAAGCTGAAAATATTCCCTTCAGCAGACACTGAGCTGTGGGGATTGTGAGCCTGGACCAGTTCCTCTGTTCCTGCTGGAAGCAAAGCAGCCAGAGCCAGGAGTCAGAGCCGGTGTGGACAGTTCAGGTCATTAACTGTGCACTCCTCTCCAGAGTTCTTTTATCCCACCAGCTCCCTGGGGAGGATTTCCATTGAACAGCAAGGTTTTCCTCACAGCAAGGATATTTTTTTTCCGTGTGATGTAGTTAATTTGCTAGGTTTTTTTATACTTGTATTTGGACTACTGTTTACTATATTAGAGGGGTTTTATTTGCTTGGTTTGCTTGATGGCAGCGCAAGTGTTACAGTTATGAATGATTTGGGTAATGCTGTTTATGGTAAGATTTATTTTTTGGTTTTGTGCTTATTTATAGGTGGCATTTTTACTTTGATGGCTTGAGGCATTATGGGTTTATTGAGCTAGGAATAACTTTTTTTATGTTTTTAATTTAAGTTTATTTTTGAGACTTTTATTTGTGCAGCTTGATTTACTTGCTTGTTGTGCTTGTGTTTTTTATTAGTTTGATTTTTGGGAACATGGGTATTTACATGACGGACTTTTATGGGGAGCTTTTTTATTTGAGTGGCAATGTTTTTTTACTTATTAGCAGTTTAGATTGGTTTTTTTTACGTTGTTAGTTAGCTTTTTTTTACTTTTTTAGCTAACTTTACAGAGCATTGGCTACTATTTACGAATTAGTGTAAAGGTAGAGCTTTGGTTATTTTTTTTTTTAGCAATGTTTAAGGCTAGCTGAACAGCTTTGAGTTTTGTAAGTTGATTTGATTTACTTTTTTTTTGGTAGCTTGTGCAACTTGTTGTGTGGGGCTTTATACGGCAGCTTTTTACTTTTGGTTTATTTTTACAATGTGGCAGGAACTGTTGGTGAAAAGGGCGCAGCGTGTTTTATTTGCTGGCAGTTGGTTGTATGGTGGAGCTTTTTTAGCTTGGGTTACTTGGTTTTGCTTTTTTTTATTAGAGAGACTAAAATTTTTACTTTTTGGCTAGTTTGTAATTATTTTTAAAATTTTAGGGCGATTTGGGTTATTAATATGGGCGTGCTGCGTGATGAGGGCAATTTATTTGCTTTATGTGGCGTTGGTGGCGTGGTGAGTAGAGGGAACTTTTTTATTGAACATTTACTTTAGCACTGGTAGTTGGGGTGCTAGGAGAAGCTGTGCTTTTGTGCTAATTACTTTTGAGGCAGCTTGAACTTTTTTATAGGCAGCTAAGATTTTTTTTTTTGTGGGAGTGTAGTTGGCTTTGGACTTTTTGTAGCTTTTGCTTTAGAATTTTAGGGGTTGGCTTTAGGTTTTATTAGGTACTTTTTGCTACAGGCTTTAAGACAAACTATGGTTTTTAGCTGCTGAGTAAAGTATGTTTTTTACATTTGGTTTTTTTTTGACCGGGCTAAGGGCTACTGCATGGGCAATTTTTTGTTTAATTTGAGCAAAGGTTTGCTGCTGTTTAGGGCTTTAGTGGAAATTATTTTTTTTGCGGGTAATAAGGTAAAGAGGGCTTACAATTTGGCTGTACTTAGGAATGTGCATTTTTTAAAAACTGATGGCACTTAGAAAAGCTTGTGGTTTTTTTTTGTTAGTAGGTGGGGATATAGCTGTAATTTTGTTAATAATATTAGTAGGAATTTGACGTTGTTTATTTTGCTATTTTACTTTTAGGAATTGAATTTTTTGAGCAGGTTTTTTAATTTTCATAAAGACTCTTCAAGTCTGGAAATAGATATTTATATGCAGAGCATCCAAATTCTGACAGAAAATGTGCATGATTTTTTTTTTCCAAAGAGTGGAAGAACTGAAGGCAGAACATGTCCCAGAATTTCCAGTTCACCTCTGAATTTATTCACGTTTTTCCCTGTGAAAACATCCTAAGGATTAATATCCAAACACTTCATGAAGTGAGCTGTAACTCTATTCTAATTGCCAACAATTAGGACTAATCATTCCCTGTAGGGTGGTTATCTCAAATTCTTCAGTGGTGACTGAATTGGTGATCTGAGAAGCTGAAAATATTCCCTTCAGCAGACACTGAGCTGTGGGGATTGTGAGCCTGGACCAGTTCCTCTGTTCCTGCTGGAAGCAAAGCAGCCCAGAGCCAGGAGTCAGAGCCTGGTGTGACAGTTCAGGTCATTACTGTGCACTCTCCAGAGTTCTTTTATCCCACCAGCTCCCTGGGGAGGATTTCCATTGAACAGCAAGGTTTTCCTCACAGCAAGGATATTTTTTATTTTTTTTTCCCTGCTGTTCTCTCCTTTTCTTCCCTTGGTGGAACATCAAACCCCTTGTGCTGGCTGCTCTATCCCACAGCTCTGCCAGCCTCGTGCTGCACTTGCCATGGAGGTGGTGAATAAATCCCTAATCATTGTTTTAAAAGACTTGGAGAACACTGGGAGAGGGTGGAGAAGAGGATCCTCACATTTATATCATGTGGGCAACTCGGTGTGTTTTTTCCCCGTGTCCTATTTTGGAAATAGCTGAACTATTTTAGCTGAAATCTTCTCCAAGCCTGAAATAAGTGCATTTAAGAAAAAAAAAAAAAAAGGAAAAAAAAAAGAAAAAACCCAACAAAAAAAACCCCAAACCAACCAACAAGCCTTGAGGCATTCCACTCGTGTGCAAAATTTCAGCTGAAAAAGTTAAAAGTTTGACATATTTTTAGGCAAGGTAAAATGGGGTCTTACAATGTTACACAACCCTAATAATAGCCAGGGCTCCTGCCTCTGACTGAATACAGGTGAGGCTCTGTGAGAGCTGGTTTGAAGCCTGCAACCTGCTCTGGAATAGGAAATAAGCTGCGTTGCTTTGTTCAGCACAAATGTCATGCTAGTTATGCATGTTTAACCTTTAATATACTTTAAATCTAAATTTAACCATGTGGAAAGAATCTCGGATGTCAAAAAAAAAAAAAAAATCTGCTGGCGAGGGAAAAAATTTTGTATTCTCAGCCAGCACTAAATTACCCAGATGCAATTGCTAATGAGCTGAATCTCTTCTCTCCAAAAGGAGTTTGCCCTTACAAAAATAGAAGAGAGCGACATAAAAGATGCCAGTGGGAAGGAGCCGGTGACAGAGGATGACGCTGATCCCGAGGACCTGGAAGTGTTTCACCCCACGGATCAGTGGCAAACCCTGCGTGCAGGTAACTGCTCTGGCTAATTTTAGATCCCTCTGGAAGCCACCTGGCAGCACTGACAGAGCCTTGCAGCCACTCCAAGCTGTTTGTTCCCATGACAATGTGTGGTGTTCACTTGGTTTTTGCTGGTTTGCTGGTGTTCACTCACAGAGAAGGGCTCGGTGACCTGGTGCAGGGGATGGAGGCTGTGGGGAAACATCCAGCGAGGGGAGTTGTGGCTCTGGGGCTTTTAGGGCAGGAGGAGTGGGATGCCAGCCCCTTGTGACAACCCCCAGTGTCTGTCACTGCCTCCCCAGCCCCTTCTCTCTTCGTTTGTCCAGGGCCAGGTTTTATAACATTTGCTGGCACGTGGATTCCCAGGTCTGCTGTGTCCCAGTGTGGAGCTGCTCAGTGGAAGCTGATTAGGAGCTGTCACTGGAGCACTGCACAGCTTTTTAACAATGGCTTTTCTGTTCCTCAGCTGTTTGAAAGCTATAGCTTTTATTTCCATCCGTGCAAACCACAAAAACCTCTTCTCTTTCTTTGGGTTGGTGTCTTTCATTAGACGTGCCTGGGACTCTGTGGTGAGAGGAGCCCAGCAGAGCAGCTTGGCCTCCGTGTGCTGGGAAGGCTCTGGAAGAGCCAAACCCATTCAAACACACCCTGATGCACATGTGCATACATATTTCAACAATTAGCCTGGCTTTGGGGTCCTGAATGAGCTGTTTAACCCACTTGTGCCTTGGTGTCCTCATGCATATGCAGGTGTAATACCTTCCCACCTCACAAGGGTGAACTAAGTAGTAATTAATTTTTATAAAGTGTTCTGAATTTAAGAGCTTTATCCTGTGCTTGGTATTATCATTGAATGAATAAGTATGGGTTCCATTTGTCTTGAAATTTCTGCCAGATATAGCAGAATGACTTTTCCAAATGTAAATCTTTGTATAACGTGAATGGCTCCAAAAGCCCCTGTGTTGCACAGAGCTGCAGTGTACACTTATATTCCATTTCTGTACCATTATGTATGGAAGGCATGTGGTGTCCCTGCTCATTATTCAGCCTGGCAGATCCCCACCAGCTTTGTTGGAGCAGAACATGTACACACTTGCAATCATTAGAAACCTCATTGCAGGGTTTGTTCACAAGCATCTTCACTGCTCAGGTGCCTTATTCCACTTTGTTTTTGTAGTTATTCCATGTTGGGCACATGCAGTGGAAGTGGGGAGCTTGTCAGTATTCACAGAGGAGAGTCATTTTGGTTACTCTTGTAAAGACTTAAATGGTGTCCTGCCTCATGCTCTGGCTGCTGCAGATCCCAGCACTGGGTATGTGGCACAGAGAGGAGCCTGCCTTTTTCTCCTGCTGCCAGCCTGGGTCTCTGTCTCCTGGGGTTCCTCTGGAGTGAAATCTCAGTGAGGATTGGCACTCACACCTTTGTCAGGAAAATGAATCCACAAACACTAGAGGTTTATGCCCAAAAAGGAGACAGATGAGTCATTTTACTTTATTCAAATAAAGGGAGAGGCCATGGGGCATTCCCCTGGGGTCTCTCAGATTTTTGGAGGATGCAGCCTCCTTTTTATCCCATTTTCCTGGCTGCATTTCCCTCTCTCTTTCCCCATTGGCTGAGGTACTTGAGAGACACAGACTTCCCAGAACACCTGATATCTAAGATTCCCCTCTAATGTATAATGCCCCCTTTTAATTTTTAATTCTTATAGAATTCATGGGTTTTCCCCATTACTTCTTTCATCTTTCAATATCCAATTTCATTTACCAGCAAGCCTACAATTTGTAAAGGCAAATATCTTTTTCCATTCATCAATTAGTGGAATCCATCCCATTGTTTTTTATCTCTCAGTGCTAGTCTTACCCACCAGCAGAACCACAGCTTGTTTGTAAAGACAAATCCCTCATTCCTCTCACCTTCAGCATGTGTCAGGCTGGGGACCCTGGTGCCAGCATGAGCCCATCCCCAGCCCTGGCCCTGAGGCTTTCCCAGCTCTGTGCTGGGCAGGAGCTGCCCTGCACAAGGATGCTCCTTTTGGTCCTTGCAGCAGAGCCATGCACCTTGGCAGTGTCTCACCCACTGGTTCTGCTTCTTGCCATGCTCTCCATGAGGTTTTACTCCCTGGCAGCTGAGCAGAGCCTGGCTAGGCTGGCTCAGGAGTTTGCCTTCTGCTGCCCATCTCTCCAGGACACCCCACTCCTGTTGTATCCCCGTGGCAAACTGGGCCAGCCTCTCTGGGGGAAGGAAATGTCTGAATTTAAAATCTGGATCTGCAGTTCTCAGCACTGGGAGGGAGCTTGGAGCTGTGTTTCCCCCATCTCACTCCTGTTTCAACTTGTTCTGAGCTCACACAGGACTTTTGTGCTTCTCTACAATGGTGCAGCAGCTCATCTTTTATAGATGTATTTCCAGTTTTCCTCTGCTGAGTTTCTAGTTCCCCATTGCTAATTGCATCAATCCACATTTCCACCGAGGCTGCAGCAGTGTCATCAACCTGTAACCTGTCAAATCCCCCCCAAATTCAATTGTTACTGTATCTGCAACGCTTTGGGCACCTGTTCCTCGCTGTCTACAGGGTGAGCTGGGTTTTGATCAAGTGCTTCCTTGCACTTGGAGCACACTTCAAGCTGCTGGAGGTGGCTGGATGCAAACACAGAGAGACAGTTGCCCTAAGAGCTGTGCTGCCTGTAATCTGGAAGCAAGATCAGTTGTCTCTTCTGCCAGACAGCCAGAGCTGACGGCTCTGGGAAGGTTGGTGAAACTTCCCAAAGCCCTTTAACACTTGGTTAGGCATTGCTTCTTTCTCACTTGGCACTAAATAATGCACCAGGTGCAGGGCTCAGGCTGGAAGGTGCCTCTGAAAGGCTCCCAGCACCTCTGCTCTTAGACTTTTGGCATCACCTGTGGGGCTTTTCCCTCTGTCTGTGGTTGGACTCCACAGGAACCTGCAGGTTTTTTGGGGGTTGTGAGTTTTAGTGAGTGAACCTCTTTTTACTTTTGTTATTTGAACACCAAATTTCCCAATATTTTTTTAAGCATTCCTGATGATGACTGAAATTTGAGCTGCTCTAGTTGTACCACTGAGCAGCAAATTTCCCGTCCTGCATTAGGGTGGGACATTTTCCACCCAGCAGTGGCTCCTCTGGGAAGACTTTGCTGTGAAGATTCAGAAAAAGGATATAAGAGGCAGGAGTTGAATTGGGAAAGGAAAAGGGTGTTAATCACCCCCAACAGTGATGAGTAGAGAGCTGGGGCTGCACAGGGCTCTGCTCTGCCCACCCCTGTGGGCAGCAGCACTTTGCTGCTCCCTGATGTAGCAGAAACCCTCTGGCAAGTTTTCCAGCTGACAGTTGGGAGTTAATGAGTCCAGTTTCCAATCCAGATGGACAAGTGAGAACCTGCTCTGCCCAAAAATATCCAAATATTTACAGATTGCTCTGCAGTGGGGCAGAGCAGCTGCCTGCAGACTGGAGGGATGGAGCAGAGCCTGGCACTGGGACTGCCATGGATCTCTGGGGTTTGCATGGATGTCTCAGGGCAGAGCTGGGAGCTTGGCTGCACCTTCAGCTGTGGTTAAAGCTCTGCCTTGCAGAGCTGAACCTGCAGTGACTCCCCAGTGTTTGTGCTGCCCAGAATAATTTCCTGAAGTGCCTGATTCCATCACAGTTAAAAACCAAGGAGCCATAGCTGCTGCTGCTGCTCAGGCTGCCAGAGTGAAGCTGATGTGAACATGCTGTTGGTGCTGCTTCTGCAAAGATGAAACCATCTTATGTTCAGCAGGGAGCCAGTGATACATTGCTTGGCATTTAAATATCCATGGCTGCAGCTTCCAAGCATCCTCAGGCTATCTTTGCTGCTCCTGCTTGTCACAGGTCTTCTCCTGTCTCATTTGCTGCTCAAACAAGGTTTTTCACCTGTGGGAACACAGATCTCAAGGCAGCCACACTGGGGAGGTGTTTTCAAGGCTGCTTTGGAGGACTTGCTGTGGAGAGAACAGCACTGAGGATGGGGAATGGCTCAGTCCAGTTCCATTGCCCAGGAGATTTTGCTGACCAGATGAGCCAGCACTGCTTTAAGCTGAGAAAAGGTTCTTAAAGCTGGGGGAGGAAGGAGGCAGGAGGGACTCCTTGGGCTCAGGAGTCCTGTCCCACAGCCTGTGGTGGCTGCTGAGGGTCCCTTACACCTGGTCTGTGTGTCCTGCTGCTCTCTGGGATGTCCTGAGCTCAGCACCCCTTCTAATTGCTTTGCTGAACTAATCACTGTCCAAACCATTGGCTTTGCACTGACCTGGACCTAATTCTGCCAGTGGTGGGCAGGTCTCTGAAATATTTATGGCAGCACAGTCAAGGGAGGGCTGTGAAATACAGAGTGAAACCACCAGGGTCTGCTCGTTTTTGCAAAGTTTGACATGTCTAATCCAGGAAATAGCAGCCTCATCAGATCAGCACAGATTTGCATATAGAGGGAAGGCAAATGGAATTTTTAAAACCTCATCTATACTAGATGAAATGCTTCTTCTCTGGGTTTCTTCATAGAATGACTTGTTAGTGATGTGCAGAGGGGGAAACCTCGACTCTGGAGTTGTTATAATCTTGTCTGAGCAGCAACAGGAGAGCTGGAGGATGATTCCAGCAGCTGGGAAAGGCCAGGCTGACTCGAGAGCAAATGTTCAGTGCTTGGAAGCTGAGTTATGGTCCCTGGTAGCTCTGCCTGTTCTCAATCTGACCTCTTGCATAGGAGGCTTTTCATCTCCTAAGTGTATCTTGTGCCTGTCCTTTTTATTGCCAGCTGCCTTCAAGGGCTCTTCTCTCAGCTTCCTGCCTCAGGGGCTTTCCCTTGCCTGTCACCTTCACATCCCAGGATGCTTGTGCCTAATTCTACATCCTTGGCAGAAGTGCCAGGGCTGAAGCTGCAGTGCTGCTCCTGCCTTGGGGTGGGGCAGTGCCAGGCACACCAAGCACGTCCTCCATGCCTGCTCCTGCTCTGGGGAAGAGGGTGGTGGTGTTTCCCTTGGGGAAAGGACAGGACTGGGGCTCAGGAGATGCTGGGACAGGGAGTGTTTGGAGGATGCCAGCTCTGGACAGGGGGACACAGTACAAGTGTCCCTCCCTGCAGCTTGGTTTTAGCATTTCTGTAATGAATTGGGAGCCAGTTTTTGCCCCCGCAAATGCAGGTCAAACTTCTCCTCTGTCATTTCCAGAAGTAGAAATGGCACTGGTGTGGTGGAAGAAACCCTACATGTGGATTGCTCAGATTTAGGAGCAAAGTGGGCTTGGGGTGGGTTTTTGTGTGCCAGGTCAGTCCTGTCCCTTTCTGGCCTGATGTTACTGGTTTCATTAAACAAACTGGTTACAGAAGGCTTTTGCAGTGATGCTCCTTCTGCCAAAAACTATCTGTGCTTCTGAGCCACCAGAATAAATTCTGCAGCTTCTCTGACATGCAGCCATGGGCTGGGCTGTGGGGCACTGCCAAAACAAGGGAGCAGTGCTGTGTTTTCACAAGCCAAGCCATGGCCCCTGCTAGTGGTTTGTGGAACTCTGAGCCCTGCAGGGTATTCCAGGTGATCTGGAGTGGTCATAAATCAGGGGATGAGGTGCTGAGAGTCAAACAGTGGTTTTAGTGCAACAGGAGGAGGCTAAGCTGCAGCTTTTAGAATAATTTCAATCTTCGTTTTAATGATGCTCAGGCTGCTGGTGGTGTAATAGCAGTAGACATCAGCAGTGGGAATCATTCCCTTGGTTAAATTTACATTGTTTGGTGGGGGAAAGTGCTTTGAAAGCAGAGAGACTGTTTCCCAGAGAAGACATCTCTCATTCCTTTCTTTTATCTCCTCCCTGCCAAGCTGGGGGTGCTGTGAGTGTGTGAGCTGCTGAGAGGTGCTTAAATGAGTGCTGGGTGATGAGGAATACCTTGCTGTGGTTTTTATGTGCAAGCAGGCTGTATTTTCTGCAATAACTCTAATAACCTTCTCGTGGCTGTTTAGAAGGATGAACCTCATTAAAGAAGAGGTATTTAATAACAGGCCTATTTTTATCTCTGTCTTTATCTAACAGTCTGCACATTTATTTCAAGCTTGTAACAGTGCTTTGGAGGAAAAATGTTTTCCCTTCTCTAAAATGTTTTGGCAGTGCCTCCAGCCTGGGTTATCTTGAATTTCCACTTTGGCTGTCATCCCTCCTCCTTCCAAAGCCAGCAAGGCTCACCAGTCTCCATTTTCCTTGGGTATTATGGGAACATGGTTTAAAAACGTGGGACTTGGGTCCCAAGGTCCCTGAAACAGTTCTGGTGGTTTGATCAAACATAATCACAGCAACTCCCTCAGGCTTCCAATGTGTGATCTTGTGTGGGACAAGCTCTGCAGGCATTGCAGTGTTTGCTGCAGGATGTGATTGACCACGGGCTCTGGGAGAGGCTGGCAGCTCTGGGGCTCAGGCATTGCTGCAGAAATTTATTTTTTTCTCCCCCCAAATTTGTCAACTTTATTCTGTAATTTCATAAATTAAACCCTGATCTATAGATATTTTGCAGACATTGTGTTCTCTGTGTTTGTTGTCATTTGCTGGATCATGTACATCCCTAAACCACAGTTTTGCAGCATTATCTTTTTCCATAATTAGGGAGTATTTTGCATGGCTTTGCTCAGGCCCTTTCTCCTTGCAATTTCCCCCATGGGCTAAGGCCTGACTTTCTGAAACTTCCCCAGAACTGATTCTGGGTGGGCAAGGACAAGGTCAGAAGCTTTCCAGGCAGTCAGCACAGTCAGATGGCTCCTGTGAGGAATATTTCACTTGCTCCTTCACAGTTCTTGCCTGCAAATTGTGCTCTTGCTCAGATGGGGTTCCAGCTTTTTTTTTTTTTCCCCTTTCTTTCCTAGGTTATTCAATTTTCCATACATTTATTTATAGGGTCACACAAGCAACAGGTTCTGCTTTTTCCACAGATCCTTCCAGAGCCACGTGCTGTGCCTGCTCCATTCTGGTGTAAAAGCACCTTGCTCCTCTGAGGAAAACTCAGAATATCCATCCAGCTGTCTTGACTGAGCGAGGCATTTTCTCTGAACCCTGCCCTCTGTTCATTTCAGAATCTGCAGGGAATTTGGGACATAAATTAAAAAGCTATTTGATGTTCCTTGAGGTCTAGAAGCTGGTTTTGCATTTGTTCTTACTTGAACGCACTCTGAGACAAATGGCTCTGCTTTCCTGAAGCTGCTTCCTTTAGCATCCTCAGGAAGCTTCTGAGTTAAAAAATAAATGTGGCTCTGTTTTTACAAAGCAAAATGTAATCTCCTTGGGTCTGTCCTGATGCTTTGTAGAACTAATTCCCATTTATTGGAAGAAGTCTTCCACGCCAGATTCACGTTTAATTTTTTATTATGTGTTTACATTTTGGAAGGAGTAAGGGTGGTGGTGGAAATTCTAATGAGGGACAACATTTCTGATTCCAAAGATCTTTCTTCAGTCCAGAGATTCATTTTCCTCTCTCCTGATTTTTCTGCCTGCTCCTTAAGACTGCAGGAAGTTTTGCTTGGGTCATTCACTTGCAAAAGGATGTTATGTGAATACAGAGTGAATGTATGCAGCCTGTCACTTGGAATTGCTGCTGCTCTGCTGCTGGAGAGCTCCCAGGGTTGCAGAGTCCTTGCAAGAGGCAATAACAGGAATGTACCTGTGATCCTGCAAAGCCAAAGGAGGAACACGGAGCTGTGAGCCTCTCCCATCACTGCAGGGTGTGAATAAATAGATCTAATCAACAATTTACATGTTAGCCCCAGACCAGGTGTTATTTTTAGGATGTGTCATTCAGCCTGAGAGAAACCTCTGCATCTGGGGCTGGTGGTGTTTCTAAAAGCAGCTCTGAGTGATCACCCAGGCTGGATTTTAAGCTGCATTTACATTTTGATAGAATCTGCTGCTTTTCTTATCTGAAACAAAGCCCACCTGATCTTCATTAATTACACTATCATTTCACCTGCTAACCAAGGTGCTGCTAATTACACTTATCTACCTGTTCTTCACCAGATAATACACAGAAATTGTTATCCCTCCCTGTATCTGGATTAGCTGGAGCTGTAAGGAGGTGGCACAGGGTGATGGGTTTTACAGGTGGAGTGAAGGTATTTATATTGTATTTATAGCCTGGCTGAGGGGAAGCTGGAGGAGTGGCTGCTGTCCCCTTGGCTGTGCTGCCATTCCAAGACACTTCCACAGCAAAACACACAGAAAACACTGCTGAAACACAGAAAAATCTGGTTACTGCAGGGGGACTGGGGCAGGCCAGTTCCACAAGAGGGCTGGTGGAGTCCTGGGACATCCCAGAGTCTCCTGAACACAGGGCTGAAGGTTGAGCAGGGGTGATCCCAGAGCTGTTTCCAGCCTCAGCTATCAGGGACTGTGGCAGTGCCTTTCTTAGGACAGAAGAGCTCATGGTGGCCTTTGTTGCCTTTTTTTTATTCTGGAGAGGCCTAAAAATGGTTCACAGGATTTCTTCTGTGCCTTCTGCAGTGCAGGTGGTGCAGGCAGGGATGGAACAACAGCACCTTTGTACTTGTCAAGTCTCCATCCACACCCAAGGCGCTGCCTGAGACTCAAAGGTGATTTTCTTGCAGGCTTAGAACATAACACCAGCAGGGAGAACAAGAACTCAGTGCAGATTATGCTGCAGAAAACCTGGTCCATGGTCCAAATGCTAAATATGGAGCCATGGAGGTGCACATGCAGTAGTGGCAGAACTAGGAATGCTGAGTGGGGAGGTTTCCTGCTGCTCTGGCACGAGGAACTCTGGTTCTCCCTGAGGATCTCTGATTCTCCATAAGGATCTCTGGTTCTCCATGGCTCTCCCTGAGGATCTCTGGCTCTCCCTGAGGACCTCTGGCTCTCCCTGAAGACCTTTGGTTGTCCTTGATGATCTCTGTGTCTCCATGCTTTCCCCAAGGATGTGCTGATGCCTTGCCCAGAGCTTGCTGTCACAGCAGGCAGAACTTTCTGGTGGCTGCTCTGCTCCAGGGCTGTGGTTCTCCCAGGAGGGCAGGGCAGGGATGTTCCTGTCCCAGCAGGTCACAGGGCACACAGGTACCACCTTAGAGCAGCTGCTCCTCCTCTGCATCACTTCCAGAGACAAAACTCCTGCCCTGCAGAGCCAGCACAGAGGGGGCAGCACCTGGACAGCACTGGTTTCATAATTTATGAATGTTTAGTAGTATTATTAATTTATAATGGCCAGTTCTGCCACCAAAGCTGTGTGCTGGCTGGAGATGTGTGTTTGGGGGAGGGCTGGCCTCACCATTAGCTTGTCAGGGTTTGCAGCACTGGCAGCTGGGGAGAAAACTGTTATTAAGTGTAACGTGGCACCTGGGAGATGGAAGCATGGGGAGACAATAAATACAGCCTTCCATAATGCCATTCCATGGTGTCACTCTTCAGAATTTATTAGGACTTAGCTGCAGCCATGCCTGCAGCCTCCTGTGCTGGAATCAGTAAATTGTGTTCATTATCTCCAGCACTTGCTCTGACCTGCTGTGTTTTACAAGGGAGGAGACACTGCAGGCATGGGGACACAAAAAGCAAATCCAGCTTATCTGGGGTTTGCTGGGACACCCCAGGCAGTGCTGGGCTGTGGGGATGGACCCTAAGTGTCATTTGGGGGACTGAGGACCTACCAAAATCACCACAGTTTCTGGGGGAACAGGGAAGGAGCTGAGTGAGGAGGCACCTTGGAGCACACTGGCACATTTGTCATTCCACTGTGGGACCACTCCAGCAGCCTTGGGTGTGCTGAGGATGCTGGAGATGGAAAAGGGTTTACAGGAGCTCCCTAAACTGCAGACAAGGAGATGCTACACCCCTGTTTGGTGTCCCCTTGCAGCAGCACTTTCAAATGAAAACACAAATGAAACTCTGCTTCTTTCTCTCTTTTTTTTTTTTTTTTTGTCAAGACAAATCCCAGCAGCAGCATGTTTGTGGAGCTTCATCCTTATCCTCAGCATTTAGGTCCAGGATGGAGGAAAACAAGTTCAAGCCCAACCTCCTGATAATTTATTATGTTCCTTGTGCTTAAGGGCAAAATTTAAGTTGCCAAAAGCAGATGTTTGCATGCTCTTTTTTTAGCTCTCAAAGTACTTTCTGTGTGGTTGATTGATGGACGTCCCTGTTACATTAATAGCTGGGCTTTGCAGAAAGCTGTTATTACCAGGAGAATCTGGTGTGGGTTTCAGTTTTTCTTCTTGCATTGAAAATCCATTATTAATGTCTTTTTGAGGGAAAAAAAAATAAAAAAAGAGGTTTCAATTCAGGCATTTTGCTTTGCTTTCTCAGGCTTCTTCTCAACTGTCTTCACTGAGGTGCTTTTAAAATCAATATTACAAGTGTTTTTTATATTTTACTGGGTGGTTGAGGGTTTCTCTGTCTTGCTATTGATTTCTGATTGTACTGCAGGACATTTAAGTGCACACAAGTTGCTCTGTGATAGATAACTTCATATGTGTCTTCCTAATCATCACTGAGTTGCCTTCTGCCTGTTCCCTGGATGCTGCTGCTGAGCCTGGAAGGCATCAGGAGAGCTCTGGGTGCAATCCTGAGACACCAAACTTGTTCACTGAATTTGGGTTGGTTTTCAGTCAGTCACAGGGTTCAAGTGAGGCTTGGAGGAGTCTCCTCTTTTGTGTTTTGTGAACTTTGCAGAGTTCTTCTGCTCTGGCTTCTCAGCAGCCTCATGTTCTGTGTTAGAGGAGTGTCACAAGTCCTTGTCCTGCTTTGTGTGGGGTGGTCACAATTCACCTTCAGCTTTAAGCACTGACCTTGTCCCTTGGGGCAGCTCTGCTGGCAGAGCTCAGCATTTCAGAGGTGCAGAGTCACTGGATCCCAGAATGGTTTGGGTTGGAAGGGACCTTAAAGCTCATCCAGTTCCATCCCCTGCCATGGCAGGGACACCTCCCACTGCCCACGCTGCTCCAACCTGGCCTTGGGCACTGCCAGGGACCCAGGGGCAGCCACAGCTGCTCTGGGAATTCCATCCCAGCTCCTCCCCACCCTCCCAGGGAACAATTCCTGCCCATGGGAGCCATTCCCTGTGTCCTGTCCCTCCATCCCTTGTGGAAATCCAAATCTCCATGAAGTGATAGAGAAGCACAGACTGCATTTGGGGCTGCTGTAGAGTTGGATTTGCAGACAGAGGCTCTTGGAGCACATCAGCACTTGTGGCACAATCTGTGTGAGAGCTTGTTGGCACCAAAGCAGCCTGTGAGGAGTGACATGACTGTGGCCAGTGCAGGTGCTCCAAACTGCTTCCATGGCCCTGGGTGGGCTGTACCAGGGGAAGAGCTCTGTGTGTGTGGGCACAGCCCCTCCCAGCCCTCCATGCCTGCCAGGGGCTGTGCCAGCAGGCAGCCTGGAGTGGTTTGGTGTACAGGAACCTCTGCTGCTGGATTGGGCTGCTCCTCAGGCTGACCCTGAGCAGGCTCCTGGACCTGCAGGCATGGGGGCTGCACTTGGCTTCCAAGGAATGGTTATTGCAGTTTGTCTGTGCTGGGGACCAGGACAGACACTGGCAGAGGAGCTGGTCCTGTGTCCCAGGGCTCAGTTTGGGGACCAGGACAGACACTGACAGAGGAGATGGTCCTGTGTCCCAGGACTCATCTGTCCTGGGGATGAGGACAGACACTGGCAGAGGAGCCACTCCCCTGTCCCCAGGAGCAGCAGGGCTCAGTGGTGGCAGTCCTGGCAGGGGACACAGCCCAGCCCTGCCTGGCCTGGCTGGGGAAGGGACAGGGATATTCTGGCATGCAGAACAATGGACAGGCTCTGACCTTGCTGCTGCAACTCACTTAGCAATTCTGTTGATGTTCTGGAGACGAAAATATAATTCAGGCCACCTTCTCCTCCAAGCTGACCCTGAGAATCTGGGAGAAGAGCTACTGAATAATTAGGGGGCCGTTTTTTTTTTTTTTTTTTTTTTTTTTTCCTTTTTGCTGAAGTTACTGCTCAGTGTTGAACTGTGCTCCAAAGTGTCATTAGTTCCCTTGAACTTACTGGTCTGAGTGTACTTAGCATTAATATAATTAGGTAAATTGCAGTCTCATTAATCACTGGGGGCTGCAGCACATCCCTGTCGTGCTGTTTTGTGGGTGGCTTGGCTGGTGGGGAGCCCCTGGCCACGGGTGGAGGCTGTGGCTCAAGCAGTCCCCCTCTGTCCTGTGCCTGCTTTAGCTGTGTGTGTCTCACCCTGCAGGATCTGGAGTGTTTGCCAGCCCTGCCATGATTACAGGGAGCAGCTTTGCTACCACAGAGGACAAAAATGAAGGGTGGATTTGTCTCAGGGGAGCTTGCCTGGACCACATCCCTGCTGCTGTCACTCTGATTTGGGTCTGTGGGCTCCCAAAATGCAGAGCCCAGACTCGTGGCTCTGCAGTGAACACCCAGAGCCCAAGCTCTTGCTGCAGGGCTGTTTGGTGATGCTGTGGCTCTGTCTCTGTGGCAGAGCTCTCAGCCTTCCTGGCAATGTAAATTCTCCTGGCTGCATGCTAAAATTACACTGAGTTATTGATTTATCTTTGAGAGGATTTCCTTCCCGAGGGACATTTCTGGCTGTTGTAGTGATTTAGTTCTTCTGCAAGTGCAGACTCTGTGGCAGAGCAGAGCCACCCTGCTGCCCTCCCGTCCTCCCTCAGGCTTCCTCTGCAAGCTGATTCTGTTCCAAGGCTGGGACAAGGTTACATGGCTCTTATTTCCCTGCGACCACTACAAATAAAAGGGCATTTTCAACTTTCCACTGCAAGGCTGGGACAAGCCTTTGTGCCCTGGCACCAGCATTATCTTGGGCATGTCTCAGCTCCAAGGCTGGCATGTGGGACATGTGGAGCCATGCCAGCTCCTGGGAATGTTTTAGTTCCTCAGAGTGGGGTATGTTGGGATCAGGATCATACTAACAATTCTTTCCTAAAACTGCAGGGTCCAGCCTCTCTTTTCTTTCCTTTCTATTGACTCCCCATGGAGCATCTCTAAAAACCAGGCCAGGCAAGTTCCTGCTGGTGGTCCTGAGGAACCAAAGCCAGTTCTCTTCTGCTACCAGTTTTCTCCCCTTGGCCCTGAAATCACACCCCACACTGGTGAGCACCATCAGTAGAAGGACCTGACCCTTCAGGACATGGCCAAATTTCAAATTTCAGTTTCAACTCCTCTGTGGCTGGAAAATGCCCAGCTCTGTGTCCTTGGGTGAAGCATGTCCCTGTGGGTTCCTGTATCCAGCCCCACAGTGGATTTGGCACCAATCTCAGCTGCACACTGATAAAATGTGAGGCTGCTCATGTGTGTGGTGGTATAAAACAGCATCCACCAATTAGGCCCAGGGAGAACATCAATTTATTTCCCTGTGAACTGAGTGTGGCACAGCTCCTTCCTCTCCCAGTGATCTATCTGTGAGATAAAACACATCTTTAGTGTCTATCTTAAATACTGCAGTGTTGACAAGTTCTCTTGACAGAAATTAGGCTAATGTCCCTTACGACTGCGTTAGCTGTGGAAACAAGGCTTTAAATTGAAGCTTCTCAAAGTGCTATTCCAACTCACTCTCCAAGGCATCTTCTTATTCCAGCTTTTATTACCCAAATCTGTTCTCACTCTGCCTCCTTCCCATTCATCCTCTGCTCTGGCAGCCAGCCAGGTGGGATTGGACACCTTGCAGTGCTGACCTGGGCAGTGCTGGCCAAAGGTCTGCGCCCCCCTGGCTCCAGGGGATGCTCCAGGCTCAGGGGATGCTGGTGCTGGGATGGGGGTGAGGGAGCCAGCTGACACAGGTGGAGCAGAGATGGGATCCAAGGCAATCAGCTGCAGGCCCTGCCAGCAGCACAGCATGTCCTGAAACGCTCCCACCAAGAGCTGGAGCTGGCAGGAGGGAGTTTGTGTCCTACGTGGCTTGTCTCTGCAATTCCAGCTCTGAGTTACAGACTCAGAGGCTGAGGACAGGAACAGACACTGGTCATGAACATCCCTACTTGAGCTTCCCAGACTTCCTGGAAAATAGTTTCATTTTTTGCTCCTTTACCCTCCTCAAGTTGTGCACTTTCAGCCTTCTACTCCTCGTTTCCAGCCATGATTAACCATGGCCATCTTAAACCTCCTGATTCTCACTCTGGTGCTGGTCTGATGGATTATCCCTCCCTGCCTGTCCTTTCTGTGTCCCCACATTGCCATGTTCTTTGGTGGCCATCTCATGAGTCCCTGGGAGAAGAGGAGAGGCTCTCTGGGAGTGACAGATGTGGGAGGCATGATGGTTGATGATGTTCTGGAGCTACTAATCTCCATCATAGTAAAGAAGCCAGTGGTGCCTCTCTCAAAAAGGTATTAAATGCCTAAAATTCCACATAATTAATATCATCCTCAGTTCCTTTTGTCAGGTTCTCAATTCTCCTGGTCAGCTGCCTTGTCCTTCTCTGCCCACGTCCTGCATTGATCTTCTCTGAATGTAGCCAAGCCCTCAGCATCCCAGATGGGCTTTCTGGAGTAACAAATAGACCTGAGGGATGACAATTACTGAATGGATTGTGGCATTAGCTTGGGGATAAATAATGTAGTGAGTTGGAGAGGGATTAAAACTGGCTTTTTAAAATAAGCTTCTCATGGATGTTGGCTTGGGGATGTGGTGAGACAGAGGTCATTGCAGGGTCTCTGCAGCCTGGTGTTTGAGAGATGAAATATCAGACTGTGGCTGGATACCTTTGGTCTCAGTTTCTTCTGCTGGGACCTTTGTGGGATTAAACTCTCTAAACTGCTGCACTTCACAGACTTCAGAAGAAAAAATAAATCAAGTGCCTCGTAGTGAATCCTGAGCAGTGGCTCCTGCTGCAGCCAGGGCTGTGGTAACTCATTGCAATGCCTGCCTTGGAGCTGAAGGGTTTGCTGAGAAGGTGAAAACAAACCTGTTGTGCCTGTCCACATGGCTCTGCCTGTCCCCAGAGCCCTGCCTGGCCCCATGGCTCTGCCTGTCCCCACAGTCTCTGCCTGTCCCCACGGTCCCTGCCTGTCCCCATGGCTCTGCCTGTACCCATGGTCCTGCCTGTCCCCATAACCCTGCCTGTCCCCATTGTTCTGCCTATCCCCATAGCCCTGCCTGTCCCCATTGTTCTGCCTGTCCCCATGGCAGGGCCTGTCCCCATGGCCCTGCCTGTCCCCATTGCTCTGCCTGTCACCATATCCCTGCCTGTCCCCATAGCCCTGCCTGTCCCCATTGCTCTGCCTGTCCCCGTGGTCCTGCCTGTCCTCATGGGTCTGCCTGTCCCCATGGCCCTGCCTGTCCCTGATACCAAAATAATGAGAAAAAGGACTAATGTAGATATAGTAGTAGTCATGCTAAGGCTTAGAAAACTGCAGTTTTCGGACAGGCCCTGAGAACCTACCTTGTGAAACAATAGTGAAAAGAATTAGTAGAGCATATAGAACATTTAGAACTGTAAAAACAATAATCAAAGGATTTAGTAGAGCATATAGGACATCTAGAAACTTTCAAGATAAGGCTAAAGTATAATAATAATCAATAAAGGGTTCTGGTGATGGGCAAACATGCAAGGGGGATTAAGGGGGGTAGCCTATAGTTCTGAGTAGACAAGCATGCAAAATTTATAACTTTTAGGAATGATACCTGCAAGATTTATGTATCTGTATTGTTTTGAAGAATGTGTATTTCTGCACGTAGACCACTTTGTAAAAAAGGTATAAAAACCTGATGGAAAAAGGGAACTGTGGGATCCTGACTTTGGACGCTAGTCCGCAGGTTCCTCGGGCCCTGAATAAAGCACCGCATAAACTAACTCTGTTAGTTTGTGTTCTGTTTGGGGCATCGGGCAACATCCCCAGAGCCCTGCCTGTCCCCATAGCTCTGCCTGTCCTCATGGCTCTGCCTGTCCCCATGGTCCTGCCTATCCCCATGGTTCTGCCTGTGCTCATGGCTCTCTCTGTCCCCATAGCCCTACCTGGCCCCATATTCCTGCCTGTCCCCATGGCTCTGCCTATCTCCATAGTCCCTTCCTGTCCCCATAGCCCTTCCTGTCCCCATAGCCCTTCCTGTCCCCATAGCCCTGCCTGTCCCCATGGTCCTGTATGTCCCCATGGTCTCTGCCTGTTCCCATGGTCTAGCCTGTCCCCATAGTCCTGCCTGTCCCCATGGCCCTGCCTGTCCCCATAGTCCCTGCCTGTCCCCAGAGCCCTGCCTGTCTCCATAGCCCTGCCTGACCACATGGCTCTGCCTGTCCCCATGGTCCTGCCTGTCCCATAGCCCTGCCTGTTCCCATCTTCCTGCCTGTCCCCATAGTCCCTGACTGTTCCCATAGCCCTGTCTGTGCCCATGGCCCTGCCTGTCCCCATGGTCCTGCCTGTCCCATAGCGGTGCCTGTCCCCATGGTCCTGCCTGTCCCATAGCCCTGCCTGTCCCCATAGTCCTGCCTGTCCCCATGGCCCTGCCTGTCCCCATAGCTCTGCCTGTGCCCATGGTCCTTCCTGTCCCATGGTCCTGCCTGTCCCCACAGTCCTGCCAGTCCCCATGGTCCTGCCTGTCCCCATGGTCCCTGCCTGTCCCATAGCGGTGCCTGTCCCCATAGCCCTGCCTGTCCCCATTGTTCTGCCTGTGCCCATGGCTCTCCCTGTCCCCATAGTCCCTGCCTGTTCCCATAGCTCTGCCTGTCCCCATAGTCCCTGCTTGTCCCCATAGCCCTTCCTGTCCCCATGTTCTCTGCCTGTCCCCATGGACCTGCCTGTCCCCATGGCCCTGCCTGTCCTCATTGCTCTGCCTGTCACCATATCCCTGCCTGTCCCCATGGTCCTGCGTGTCCTCATGGTTCTGCCTGTCCCCATGGCCCTGCCTGTCCCCATATCCCTGCCTGTCCCCATTGCTCTGTCTGTCCCCAAGGTCCCTGCCTGTCCCCATAGCCCTGCCTGTCCCCAGAGCCCTGCCTGTCCCCATAGCTCTGCCTGTCCTCATGGCTCTGCCTGTCCCCATGGTCCTGCCTATCCCCATGGTTCTGCCTGTGCTCATGGCTCTCTCTGTCCCCATAGCCCTACCTGGCCCCATATTCCTGCCTGTCCCCATG
The DNA here is from genome assembly GCF_903797595.1 of Erithacus rubecula. NCBI lineage: Eukaryota > Metazoa > Chordata > Aves > Passeriformes > Muscicapidae > Erithacus > Erithacus rubecula. The sequence goes on from NW_027636279.1 coordinate 466,271, forward strand.
GCTCTGCCTGTCTCCATAGTCCCTTCCTGTCTCCATAGCCCTGCCTGACCACATGGCTCTGCCTGTCCCCATGGTCCTGCCTGTCCCATAGCCCTGCCTGTTCCCATCTTCCTGCCTGTCCCCATGGTCCTGCCTGTCCCATAGCGGTGCCTGTCCCCATGGTCCCTGCCTGTCCCATAGTGGTGCCTGTCCCCATAGCCCTGCCTGTCCCCATGGCAGGGCCTGTGCCCATGGCTCTCCCTGTCCCCATAGTCCCTGCCTGTTCCCATAGCTCTGCCTGTCCCCATGGACCTGCCTGTCCCCATGGCCCTGCCTGTCCTCATTGCTCTGCCTGTCACCATATCCCTGCCTGTCCCCATGGTCCTGCGTGTCCTCATAGCCCTGCCTGCCCCCATAGCTCTGCCTGTCCTCCTGGTCCCTGCCTTTCCCCTTTTCTCTGTCTGTCCCCATGGTCCCTGCCTGTCCCCAGAGCCCTGCCTGTCTCCATAGCCCTGCCTGACCACATGGCTCTGCCTGTCCCCATGGTCCTGCCTGTCCTATAGCCCTGCCTGTTCCCATCTTCCTGCCTGTCCCCATAGTCCCTGACTGTTCCCATAGCCCTGTCTGTGCCCATGGCCCTGCCTGTCCCCATGGTCCTGCCTGTCCCATAGCGGTGCCTGTCCCCATGGTCCTGCCTGTCCCATAGCCCTGCCTGTTCCCATCTTCCTGCCTGTCCCCACAGTCCTGCCAGTCCCCATGGTCCTGCCTGTCCCCATGGTCCCTGCCTGTCCCATAGCCCTGCCTGTCCCCATAGTCCTGCCTGTCCCCATGGCCCTGCCTGTCCCCATAGTCCCTGTCTTTTCCCATAACCCTGCCTGTCCCCATGGTCCCTGCCTGTCCCCATTGCCCTGCCTGTCCCCATGGTTCTGCCTGTGCCCATGGATCTCCCTGTCCCCATAGCCCTACCTGTCCCCATAGTCCTGCCTGTCCCCATGGTCCCTGCCTGTCCCCATGGTCTAGCCTGTCCCCATAGTCCTGCCTGTCCCCATAGTCCTGTCTGTCCACATGGCCCTGCCTCTTCCCATCAACCCCAGTGCCACAGGACAGCCCTGGCTGTGGGAAAAGGGGCGGCTGTGAGCACTGACCAGCCCAATGTCCAAATGGATTGATGCTTTCACATCTCTAATCAAGGGTTACTTATTGGAGCGCGACTTCCTTGTGAGGCTTTGTTCTCTGCTAGCTGTGGATTGAATCACAAGAGAAGGGGTTGAATTCTGGCATAGTTTTAAAAATGATTCCACTCTATTTGCTGAGGGGGACTAATTACAGAGAAGACCTTTCCGTGCTGGGACAAAAGATTGCCTCTAAAACCCTTTTCAGCCAAACAAGTGTTTGAGCTGAAGGCCTGATGGATGGTGCTTAAAGACGTGGTTATTGCAGCAAGGTTGGCATTAAAAATCACAGGGTGCAAGAAAGTTCTCCCAAGGGTTCCTATGGGGATGTGCGTATCTGTAACCCTTGTTGTGAGGAATGTTAGGTGTTAGGGTTTGGATTTGGGCTAGGGTTAGGATTCCTTAACAACCCATGTCCTAGTTTGAAGGACAGGTGTCTGCCAATAAAGGCAGAAGCTTCTCTTTGACATGGAGAATGTAAACCCCCCTCCCTCTAAATTATTATTATAAATTTGAAATTAAGGGGCTCTCAGGCAAAGATAGGGGAATTAGGAATAACAGTTCTTTACTGGGAAAATTAAAATAGAAATACAGTATACAAAGAACAGTCCCAACCCTGCCAGAGTCAGAATCCAAGCTGACACCCGTCAGTCAGTCAGGGTGGTGGCAGCAGTCCCATTCCATGGTGGCTGCATCCTCCTGCTGTGGCAGATGTGGTTCAGCTGGAGCAGTGCTCCTGGAGAAGGTGGAGTTTTCCTCTGAAGGTCCAGGGATAATGGGGAAAGGTCTGGTTTTCCTCTGGAATCCAGTGGAAAGAAGGTATCTTGGTGTCCAAAATCTCAGTTTTTATCTGGGTGGGAAAGGCTTGGCTCCTGCCCTGGCTGGAGCATCTCCCAGTGGGATGATGGAATTTTATCAGTCATGCAATGGGACTCAGTGGCCATGAACAGGAGATATCTCCTGGAGGGAGGATGGGCTGTGGGAAGATAAAGATGATTGCCCAGCTGGTTTAAAGATGGCCCATTAGCAGAGAATATGTGCCAGGAGATCAGGGGCACTGCCCCACCCAGCTTCAGCAGATGGGGACAGAACACACATTGCTGGCCACTGTGGCATCAGCCACAGGAGAGCAGCAGCACAGCAAGTACCACTGGGTCACTTCTCTGCTGCTCAATGAGAAGCTGGAGTGGGATCTGCCCTTCTGGGGTGGCATCACTGCCCATGGCAGGAGGGCTGGAACTGGATAATCTTTAAGGTCCCTTCAAACCTAAACCATTCCATAATTCTTTCCCTGGCCCTGTTCTAGGTGGATTCAAGTCCAGCAGAAAGCAGTGCTGCTGTTTTGGGACCTGTGAGGAGCATGGGCAGGAGCTCACTTGGTGTTGGGTTGTGTCAGAGCACGGTGGCTTTGGGCTCTCCCAGCAATGCCTTTGCTGCCAGAGTAGTGCTGGCTGTTGAACAGGGCATAGATTCACCCTTGGGAGCTTGAAGGCATTTCAGATGGCTTCTGTCCCTGCTCCACTGCAACACAGAACAAAATCAGTGTTGGAGAAAATGTCACACTTGGACATCACCATTCTGTCAGGATGTTTATTAATATAGCTTGGAATGTCACAGAAAGGCTTGTTGGATAAACTAGCCAACTGAAGGGTCTTACATGAGACTTCCTTGGTTTCCTTGAGGTGTTTTCAACTCTGCATTCAGTCTCTCAATTCATACCATTCTGGAAGACCCTCTGTGACATCTGTGGATTAGGCATCAGGCCTGTGTGTCTGGGTGCCCTCGGAGGCAAAACAAGTAGCAGGGTGAAATGTTTGTTCATTCTATAAGGACAAAACTCCTCTTTTTAGGGTTTCCTCTGCAATGCCAGGAGGAGAAGAAATCTCTGTCAGCCCCATAGCAATGATCAGACAGAACAGTGGTGATGAAACCAGGCTGGCAGCACCAGGACTGGTCAGTGCAGGCAGAGGCAGCACAGCTCCTTCAGCCTGGGCTGGGCAGTGCTGGGACATGTGGCAGTAATGAGCAGATGGGACTCAGTTTCTTCATGCAGAAAAAGCCAATTCTTTATTCACATAGCTCATATTTATAGGAAATATTTAAAGGCACTGTGTTAAGCCCAACTGGTCAGCAATACAGTGAAATTCAGTTCATTGGTTGGTAAGGGTTATTGTATGTTTATCAGATTTTCTCTCCCTAGATATGTTTCCATGTTTCCTTCACTGATTCTCATGGGACATGTTTCTTGTTTTTGCAGGTGTGAATGGTTGTTACCAGAATAGATTGTTGTGCTAACTGACTTTCATTCTTATGATTTTTTACCTGGGAAATTACAAGCTAACTGTTAGCTTAGCTGGAGTAGCAGGGTTAAACCATGTTTTATAAGGCCTTTCTTTTATGATATCTCCACCTGTATGAATAGGGAGAGGAAGCATGATAGCACTGGGCATGGTGCATCACCCCAGGCTTCATCCTGCACCCATCCCCTGCAGAGCTCATGCTTTAGGGACAGCTCATGGGCATGGACAGCATACAGTGATTTTATAAAAGACTTTTCTCTATAATTGACTACAGTAGGTAACAGGTAGCTGCTGTCACTGGTTACCTGAGCCATCCAGGGGCAGTGACCAGGCTGGTGCTTCTCTGAGGAGGTGCTGTGCTCAACAGGCAGCTGTGGCTGCCCAGCAGTGCAGTGGGAGTAGAGCTGCACAGGGAGTGGATTTATAAAACATTTCCTCCAGCATCACAGGAGTCTGTACTTGGAATGTGCTCACAGGTGTCTGAGCTGCCTCCCTGCCCAAGGTGGGGAATGCTGGGGGAGCTTTCAGCCTGTGAAACCTCTCCAGCAGCTATTAGGAGGTGACATAGAGCATATTAATGACATTTTCCAGTGGCACTTAATAGGGAGGAGCAGTGAGTGCCAGACAGTGAACTAATGCAAAAGGCTGAGTGAAAAAGGGACAGAAAAAAATAAAATGAGATTCAGGCTCAGGGCTCTTCTTCCCATCAATAATCCATCTCTTCCTTACCTGTGTCTGCTACATATCTTCCTTCTCTATGTCAAAATGTTCTGCTTTGATGTAACAAACAATCTGGAGAGTGGTAGGACTTGCCTTTGTAGGAAAAAAAACCCCAAAAGAACAGAGGCAGGCTTTGCAGTCCTTGCTCAGCAGCTCTAACCAGAGCCTGGGGTCAGGGTGTGAGCTGAGCCCCCAGACTGGGCCTGGCTCCTGTTTTCCTGAGCCCCCTGGTGTGAGACATCCCATCCAGCCAGGCACAGCTGGGGTCAGGCAGTGTCTCCTGTGTGCCACCAGCCTCAGCCAGCTCCCAGTTCCTGGTGGCTCCTGGGGCTGGGGGTGCAGCTCTGCTGCTCCAGGGGTTTGTATCCTGGTAGTTTTTAATCATTATTTCATTAACAGAGAAGGTGCCAACAGATAACTTATTGTGGATGCTCTGCCAGTGTGATCATTTCCATACTGCAGCACTGCTGGTGTGTTTTGCTGGAACATTCACATATTGATTCCAGATTCCTTTGTTGCCTTCACTAGAAAGAAAGTCCCTTTTCCCTCACTCCCTGTGTGGAGAGAAACAAAGAGTAAAGGAAGGTGGATGTTATCTGGGGCTTGCTCACACAGCGAGGTAATTTTTGAGAGCTGCAGAGCCACTTACTGACTCATAGCTGGGGCTTGTTTTCAAACCCTTGATAGATTTTGGAATTCTCTTACAATGGCAAACAAGGATGCTCACTTGGGGACAAGCCTGGAATCTGCCTCAGCAAGCTGGATCACTTTTGTTCTGCTTGCTGCAGCTTTCCCAGGGGACATTCCTGTGCCAGGGGGGACAGAGGGGTGCTGCAGGGGGGAGCCTCCTCTCCCTACTGGGCTCCTCGTGCTGGGCAGTCTTTGTCCAAGGGGTGGGATGGGATGGGATGGGATGGGATGGGATGGGATGGGATGGGATGGATGGGATGGGATGGGATGGGATGGGATGGGATGGGATGGGATGGGATGGGATGGGATGGGATGGGATGGGATGGGATGGATGGGATGGGATGGGATGGGATGGGATGGGATGGGATGGGATGGGATGGGATGGGATGGGATGGGATGGGATGGGATGGGATGGGATGGGATGGGATGGGATGGGATGGGATGGGATCCATGGGATGGGATCCATGGGATGGGATCCATGGGATGGGATGCCACTGCCAGGAGCTCAATGAGTGATTGCACAGCCTTGGGGGGAGGTTTGCAGGTTAGTGTATGATGTCCAACTTCCCTGCCTGTAGCTTTGCAGAGTAGGGGCTCAGCCCTGTCCCCATGCTGGAACACAAACTCACCTGTGGCCAGCAGCATGTGGAACGATGTGCTGGACAGGAGCTGGGCAGGATGAAACCTTTCTCCTTTAGTGAGGAAACACAACTGGTCGTTTGGCTGGTCTAGGAAAAGAGAGATGGGTTTTTTGGATATCACTGCATGCTGCATATTCCACACAGCAGCCCTCTGCCTTTAGTAATGTGGTGCACAACGTGCCTGATCCCCCCTCAGTTGTGAGCCTGGAGGAAGCATGTCCTGTTTTCCATTTGTTTATTTATTTATCATCTTGTTTTCAGCCTCTGCAAAGCTTGATATTGGTATAGAGCCTGGGAAACGTGCAGGGAGTGGAGTAACAGATAGTTGTGATTTGGTTACAAGGCAATAATTTAAGTGGACAGGTTTAGCTGATAACATAAAGCACACAAGAGAAATCTCTCTGGTTTATAAATGTCAGCAGAGCCCCTGCCAGTGAGCTGCTGCCTGGTGCTGCTGCTCTAGCCAATATATTATAAGGAGATATAAACAGATGTCTGAAAAAATCTGGCTGACCAAGATTAAAAGAATGGGGCTATAAATTAAAGTCTTCCTCAGCATCTCTTTAGGCAACTTTATGGACAGAGCACATCCCAATAAACGAGTGCTATGCTCAGGGGGATCTCCAGGTGCTTTGGGCTGCAGAAGCATGGGGCAGCACCCAGGGGTGGGGACAGCTTGTGGGGACACCAGTATCAGTCAGAGCTGGCATGGGAGACCAAAGCCTGGTGCTCAGAGCTGATAAAGGATTAAATGAGAACAGGAGTAAAACCATCCCTGCAGTGCTGCCACAGGATCAGTGTCTCCTGCTTGGAAAATAAACACTGCCACTCTGCTTTGACATTTATTCCCAATAAAGACCTTGTCATTCGTGCAGTGACAAGGGTTTTATCCTCTGGGAGTGCTTTATCTGTTGGACACTCTTTTTGGCTGTGAGGCAGCTGAGTGATTGAAGGGCAGGTGGGTGGCACATCCCCAACAGAGGCACTGGGAGCTCTGCTAAACCCTGGGGCTTTCTCTTGATCCATCATCCCAAAGCCATGCAGTAACACCTATTCAAACTGGGAGCAGCTTCAGATGGGATTTTAGGGAGGAATTGTTCCCTGGGAGGGTGGGGAGTGCCCAGAGCAGCTGTGGCTGCCCCTGGATCCCTGGCAGTGCCCAAGGCCAGGCTGGACATTGGGGTTGGAGCACCTGGGACAGGGGGAGGTGTCCCTGCCATGAATGGGGTGGAACTGACGAGCTTTTAAGTTTCCTTTCCACCCAAACAATTTTGTGATTCTGTGATCTTATTTTTAATTGGTTTTAATTTATTGTAGTTGTGGTTAAAAAGCTGGTAAGGAGTCCAAACCAATTGTGGGGGCGGGAGTTTGCTGTTCCCCCTCCACAGCTGGAGCCCTTCTGGCAGGTTCATGGAGGGGATTTCACAGCTATTTCTACTCACTGGGTAGTTGATTTAGAGCTGGGAAATTAATTAGAATGGAAACTCTTCTCTCCCTTTATGAGGAGCAAGGGATGAGGTCTGGCAGCTGTAGGATTTGCAGCTCTCAGGGAAGAGGGACCATTCAGTAACACATCTATGCAGTGCCTACCTGTGGATGCACATCTTTTATTTGTCTGATGTGACAGGAGAAAAAAATGGTACAAAGTGGCTTAAATATAGGCATGTTTTTCTATATTTTTAATTGAGTTTCATTTCCCAAATGCAACTTAATGCAAACAATAAGTAAAAAATTAATTTCTCTCGGGAAAAAGCTATTAACAGAATGATTCTGTTTTAGCAGCATGTGAAGCTGTGTAATTGCTTACATATGTATTGCTCCAGTGTGTGCTCCCAGTTGTTGAATAGTATCAAATTATACGAATCAAAGAGAATCAACTATTTTAAAGGGAAATGTCTAGAAGCTACACACTGAAACATGCTTAAAATTCAGGATTTCCAGCTTACTCGTCTAAATCAGCAATTTTAATCACATTATTCAAGTCAGCCCACCCTCAAACACACTTTTGACTTCAAAATACCCCAAACTAAATAAGACAGAAGACCTTCCTTGAACAGCTGTAACATTTTCAAGAGGCAATGTCAATCTTTTTATTGAAAACAAAGATGTTTTCCATGGTTTATTTATTAAAGCAGTGTGTTTATCCTGCTGTGCCATGAACCTGGGCTGCTGTGCAGTAAGGAGAAATCCCTGGAGCTCCTTAAATTCATCCACGTTTTGCTCTGGGGTTGGGATGCTCTTGGTTAAATCTCATTTAGTGTGCAGAACAGGAGCAGGAAGGGTTTGTGTCTTGGCTGATGCAGCCTCTGTAATTTGGCTGTGCTGGGTGAGGAGCTCATGAGCACCATGAGAACCAAGGCACTGGTTATGGGGTGAGGCACCTGCTCAGCAGTGTTCTGAGTGTGTTTATAGAGTTGAAGAAAAGGAAGTCACTTGTAACCTGTCTGGCTCAGGGCTGGTGACACAATCAGGAAAGGCTCTGGTTATGGGGTGAGGCAGCTGCTCAGCAGTGCTCTGAGTGTGTTTATAGAGCTGAAGAAAAGGGAGTCACTGTCAGCTGGCTGTCCCAGCACTATTTAACAATCAGGAAAGGCTCTGGTTATGGGGTGAGGCACCTGCTCAGCCCTCACTTCACCCTGAGTGCATTCATAGCTGTGGAGGAGGGAGTTGTCCTCCCCCAGCACACAATGGCATCTGATCCTACAGCAGCTGGGGATGGAAGGGACCTTAGATCTCATCTCCTTCCACCCCCCTGCCCTGGGCAGGGACATCTCCTGCTGCACCAGGTCATCATTGCTGTGTTTTCCCTGCTGGCAGAGCCCTGTCTGAGCCAGGGACAGGAGATGTGCTGTTGCCCTTTTCATGGAGATTCCACAGACTCCTTCCTGAGCAGCATGACCCAGCTCCAGCACCAGCGAGGGGCACAGGCTGGTGATGGCACCAAACTCCTGCTGAGCCCAGCTCCTCAGCGTGGGAGGATGCTCCCATGGATAGCCAGAGATGAAAGGTCCTGTGTATCACAAGTTAAAGGAGCAGGAGGAGGGCATGGAAAGCATTCCAAGTGTGGAGGAGGCACATCTAGCCTGTCCTGCCATTGTTTAAGATGGGGAGATAATCACACCTGTCCTCTCATATGCAGCTTCCAGAGGACAGGACTGATGGAGAAAAGGAGAGTCTACCAGAAATGCAAACCTTGTTCTAGTAGGAAATCCTCCCAGATGGATTTTCCTGCTTTTTCTAAATGCATTTATAGCTACTGGATGACTACAGGGTTTGAAATGTTTCTGTCTGAATTGTGACAAACATCCCAGTCTTATGTAGGAAGCACCAGGTCCTTTGATCAGGGAGATGTCTCTTTGGTCTTGAACAGGGAGGGATCAATCCAGAGCTTTTTGTCTGTGAGTACATGTATTTATTGAACAAAACAATTACCCTTGTCTTCACTTCCCTTTGGCAGGACATGCTCCCTGTCTCCTGCAAGCAGTTACTCTCCCAGGTATCTTTTTAGGTAAAAGGAAGAGAGAAAGGAAAGGCTGAATAGGGAATCCTCCTCAGGAGGGAGGAGGGTGAGCAGCTGTGGTCTGTCTGTCCATCTGTGAGCAGCTCTGTGGCTGTTCAGCTGCAGCCTGGGCAGGCAGAATTCCTGTATTAACAGAAGAAGAAATGCCATCAAGAAGTCACAACCAAATATTGCCTGTTCTTCACCCCAGTGCTGGGCTGGGCTGAGATGTGTTTGTGGTGAAAAACACTCTGAATTTCTTCTTTTCTGCATTTAAAACCGAAGCTGAATGTATTCTGTGTATTTTTGTTGGCAGATAGTAGTGATCATAAATTCCTTTTAATACAGTATTTCCACAGCAGCACAGCCTTGAAGTGCAGCATACCTGGCTGGACTCTGTGGGATGCTTTGATTTCCCTTTGGCAGCTGCATTTTGTTCTGTCTGCCCCAATCAGCAGCAATTCCCCTTTCTCCATGTAGCCTCCAAATCCAGTCCTGGTGTGGAGTTTTAGTGCTGTCCTAGGACTGGGCTGGCAGGGAGGAAGGAACTGGGCTCAGGGTTTCACCTCCACCATGGATCAGAGCCAGCCTGGCAGCACAGGGACACCTATGGTGGCATTTCTGGGAGGGAAAAGCAGCACTTTAGGGATGCTGCAGGATGGGAGGGGGTCAGTGGTGGAGTCCCCACTCCTCACTGTGTGGGATGGAGCTTTTCTCCCCTTCTCTCAGGGAGCAGCATGTGCCTTCAGCTCCCAGTTGTTCCCAAAGCTCTGCAATAACATGACCTTTTGTTTGTAGGTCAGGCTGTTCCTGCAGGGTCACACGTGAGGCTGAACCTGCAGACAGGAGAGAGAGAAGCCAAGCTCCCAGACAGAGAAAATGGGCAAAGAGACTCGAGAGAAGAGAGAAGAAGGAGAAGGTACAGACACACAAGGCATTGGCTTGGGTGGGCTGTGGGATTCGTGCCTTTTATTAGAGGCCAGGTTCCCTGGTGCACTCAATTACTGCCTCTTCCTGAGACTTAATTGCTGGGTTAGGAGCTCAGCAGTGCTGAGAGCAGGCTCTGTCCTTTGTGATCCCTTTGGGATGGAGGTGGAAGTGCACTGAGTGCACATTCAGAGGCACCTTCATGGCTTCTCATGCCACGACACTGAAACTAAATTGGCAATGTGGCTCCTTTGAATGACATTTAGTCCTTTGAAATATCTGCAGCAACTGCTCTGAAACTGCTTTTTGAGCAGAGCCCTTGAGATCAGCTCTGAGGGGCTGAGGGCTGGCCTGAGCCAGGTACTGTGTCCCCACAGTCTCACCTGCACACCAGGCACTGCCAGAGCTTCTGGACATCACATCTTCCCTGAACCCACTTTTTAAAAATGTGCTGGTGCTGGCTTCCCCCTTGTAGCCCTCCCAACAATGACTGCTGTGGTTACTGTGGGGGAATTTCCTGTGGTTTGTGGGATTTGCCACTGCCACCTGTAATGGGGCGTGGGCGCATTTGTGGGCTGCAGGAATGTGGGCAGGGTGAGGATCCCGGGCACAGGGATCCTGCACAAAGCAGGAGGGGAGCAAAGCCCAGAGCCTTTGGAGGCTCCAAGCCTTAAACATCAACCCCTGCAGCACCCCAGGCCACACAGTTCCCAAGGATGTCAAGGCCTTCAGAGAATGGAGGTGGATTTTGCATCCCTGTGCCTGATGCTGGCTCTTGCCCAGGAGTCCCTGTAGCAGCAGGAGGGGGAGCAGAAGGTTTCCTTTGCTTGGGTGGCATTGCTGCAGGGGCTGCTACTGCTGCTGTCAGACCCCTCCCTGCTGGTGAAAGCTTTGCTCTTGGGGATACCAGCCCAGGAACACAAATGCAGGGACAGTGGAACCCCCCCCTGCAGAGGGACCCTCAGCCCCAGGAACCCAGTGCAAGTGGAAACCACAAATGTGAAAACACTGCCTGTGCCCAAAGGAATTGCAAAGAGAAGTGGGGATTTAAAAAGAAGTAGTATTTATTTAATAAAGATCAAAAAAACATTTTCAGAACATGTTTATTTAGAATAATCCTTATAATGAAACGATCTATAGAACGTATTTACATGGAAGTCTATTCACTTCCAATCTTCAGAGTGTTTACAGTAACAATCTTTGGAGCCTATGCCAAAGCAATCTTCGAAGCCTATACTATAACAATCTTCAGAGCCTATACTACAACAATCTTCATAGCCTATACTACAACAATCTTCAGAGCCTATACTATAACAATCTTCATAGCCTATACTATAACAATCTTCAGAGCCTATACTATAACAATCTTCAGAGCCTATACTATAACAATCTTTGCAGTTTATGCAAAAGCAATCTTCAAAGTCTATACTATAGCAGTCTTCAAAGTCTATGCTATAATAATCTTCAGAGCCTATGCAAAAACAATCTTCGTAGTCTATAGTATAAAGTCTTCAGAGCCTATGCAGTAACAATCTTCGTAGCCTATGCAATAACAATCTTCAAAGTCTACGCAGTAAAAATCTTCAAAGCCGATACAAAAGCTGTCCTCAAAACGTACATACAAAACAACCTCTAACATGTAGAACATATTTACAGAGGGGTCATATCTGTGCCCATAGTTCCTGACAGCCCCGGAAGAAAGAAAGCAGCAGAGCCTTGTCCCTGAGCAGGGCCACCCAGCCCCGGCCTGGGCACTGCCTGTGGGCAGGGCATGGGAGCATCTGCTGGTCAAGCTCCTGGGGCTCTGTCCTCATCCCAGGATCATGGGCTCTTCCTCATCCTTCTCGTCGACTTCCATGGCCTCGGTGTCGTCCTTCTCATCGACTTCCATGGCCTCGGTGTCATCCTTCTCATCGACCTCCATGGCCTCGGTGTCGTCCTTCTCGTCGACTTCCATGCTCTCATCAGCCTCCTCCACGTCCACCTCCATCATTTCTTCTCTGTCCTTCACCATCTCCAGCTCCACGTTCTGCCTGGTGTCTCTGGCAGCCTGCATGAGGCAGCACAACCTGACTGGGGTCCTGTCCCCCAGCATCCATGCCCACAGGGCTGCAGCCTGCCCGGGCAGTGGGGGTGTCCCCTCCCTGGGATGGCACTGTACCTCCACAGGAACAGCAGTGCTCATCCTGCTGGGGTTGGTGCTCCAATGCAGGCAGCAGGAAAAGTCCAGGCAGCAGGAAAGTCCAGGCAGCAGGAGCAGCTCAGCACCGACGGAGAGAGCGAAGAGCGAGTGAGAACAGACTGCTGGCAGCAGGTGAAGTGTCTGCTGTGCTGGTTACCAGCTCCTGGACCTTCCACCTGGAACCCTCTGCGAGCTGTGATGTCACAGAAGTTTCAGGGGCACTCCACACTGGGAGGTGGAACCATGGAATGATCAAACCCTTGAATGGTTTGTCTTGGAAGAGACCCTGAAGATCATCTGGTTCCAACCTGAGCAGCCTCCCACCACACCAGGCTGCTCCAGACCCTGTCCAACCTGGCCTTGGATGTCCTTGGGGATGGGGCACCCACAGCCTCTCCACACAGGTCCCTGTGTCAGGGACAGCCACCCTCACAGTAAAGAACTTCTTCCCATCATCAAATCTGTTCCAACTGTCTCTCAGTTTGATCCCGTTCCCCCTTGTCCCATCACTACAGTTCCTGAGGAAGAGTCTCCCTCCCGCTTCCCTGCAGCCTCTTTACTTAGCGCAAAGTGAGGTTTCCACACAGGCTTCTCCTCTCCAGCCTCAACAGCCCCAACTTTCTCAGCTTTACTCTTGGGGAGGTGCTCTAGTACCCTCAGCAGCTTTGTGGCTTCCTGTGGCAGCCAACACCTTCACTGTGACCACAGGGGGCATCAGCTCTGGGGGTGTCCAACACCCCATGGACAGCACTGGCCTTGGGAATTACCAAAGCCTGGGAGCTCTGTGCTTCCCAAAGTTGTGGAGGGAGGAGGAGGAGATGAACAGGAGCAGTGCAGGGAGCCTAAACCACAGAGATGGGAGGCTGATGGTCCTGGGTGCTGTGCAGTGTTTGAGGAAGGTTTAACAATAGCCCTGGGATCTCTTCTGGGGCTGTGGGGGTGTTTTTGGTGAAGGAAGTCCAGAAGAACATTTCTCTTCATTGAGGTGTAGGAAATGATCTATGGCTGAGGTAGAGGTGGAATTTTCCTGGGATGGGAAAGGAAGGGGATGGTTCAGTTTCTGGAAAGAGCAGGCAGCAAACAGCTGCCAGAAGTTGGTGTTTCTGGGGGTTCTGGCATGGCCACAGGGCTGGGGGTCCCTGTGCACAGAGGGGTCCCACTGGCCCAGCACTGGGCCCTGCTCATGTTCCTGGGCTGGTGTCCCCAAGAGCAAAGCTGTCACCAGCAGAGAGGGGGCTCTGACAGGAGTGGCCCTGCAGCAAAGCCACCAAAACCTGCTCAGGGCACAGAAATGTTCCTCAGCTTCTCAGTGCCTCAGCAGCTGCACTTCCTTTCTCTGCAAGTGATTGTGGTTCAGATAAACATTCCTTATATTCCTTATATTCCTTATACTCCTTATATTCCAACTCCAGAGAGGCTCAGCTGTGAGATCAGGGAGGTGGCTCAGGTCTTTTTGCAGTCAGGTTTTGAGAATATCTACTTGTAGGCAAAGAGAGAAGAGCAGTGCTGCTGTCCCTGGGCTTGATGTTGAGCAGGAAGGAAATGGGATGTGAAAACGATGCACAAATGGTGTAGAGATTGCAAATTGCAAAGAGAAGTGGGGTTTTAAAAAGAAATAGTATTTATTTAATAAAGACCATAAAAACATTTTCAGAACATGTTTATTTAGAATAATCCTTATAATGAAACAATCTATAGAAGGTATTTACATGGAAGTCTATTCACTTCCAATCTTCAGAGTGTTTACAGTAACAATCTTTGGAGCCTATGCCAAAGCAATCTTCGAAGTCTATACTATAACAATCTTCAGAGCCTATACTATAACAATCTTCATAGCCTATACTATAACAATCTTCATAACCTATACTATAACAATCTTCAGAGCCTATACTACAACAATCTTCATAGCCTATACTACAACAATCTTCATAGCCTATACTAAAACAATCTTCAGAGCCTATACTATAACAATCTTCAGAGCCTATACTATAACAATCTTCAGAGCCTATACTATAGCAATCTTCATAGCCTATACTATGTAACACAGTTCTGGGCTGCAGCTTGTTGGCTGGGGATTTTGTTTATTTCTCTTCACAACAAATAAAGTGCTGGGACACATCCAGGTGTTGGCAGTAAAAGAAGCATTGCACCCCCCCCAGGATATGACCCCTGAATTTAGTTGGCCAATATCACTAGGAAACAAACTGACCATCCAAATGTTCCACCTTTGCTCTGCTTCATTGCTTCAGGGGTTTATTCCCTGCTTTCTTTATTGCAGAGACAGTGAAGCACAACATAAACAGGATTTGCCTCAAAATATTTCTGATCTTAGTGCTTCCTGACAATTCAAAATTTTCTTAATGGAAATAGCACGGAACAGGTTTTTCTGAAATAATCTCCAACAGAGGGGTTAAAACGAATCATGCTTGATTTGGTAGAACTGAGCATGAGCCAAGGGACCAGTGGGTCTGATCCCTTTTCCTGCATCAGCAAAATTATTTCTTCAAGTCTCATCTCTCCTACCTCCTCAAAGAAGCTTTTCACTCTTCATTCACTGCCCCCAGTATTTAGTGGGCAAATATAATCAGTGTATCTGTAGGGTGGAAACTGGCCATTCAAAGGTTCTCCTTCATTGTGGCAGGGGTTTATTCCTGCTTTCTTTCCTGCAGACACACCCAAACCCAACACTGCAACACCAGCTCAAAACAATTCTCATTCTGACTGTCCCTGAAAATTCAGAACAATACTCAGAGTGTTTCCCTGTTCCCAGGGACAGGCTCCAAGGCTGAGCTCTCACTTGCTCAGATTGAAGAAGAGCTGCTGCATTTGCCAGTGGCTCAGGGGGCTCACGATCAGTGCTTTGAATGCAGCTTTTGTGCACACTCTGCCTCCCTGAGCCGAGCAGCATTCCTGGGCATGGACACCCCTGCTGCAGCCAACATCCTCCCAGCACAGCTGCAGGAATGAGATTGCAGCAAGCCCTGCCTGAAGGAGTCTCCAGTCTGCTGCAGCCCTGCACCTGCAGTGGAATCACCTTGTGCTGCCATGGGGGAGCAAAGGGGGTGAGGGGCTCTTTGCAGATGAGGGTCTCCTCAATGTGCTGCTGCTGCTGCTGCTCCTCCCTGGGCCTGATTCAGCAGCTGGTGCCTTCCCTCACAGCTGTATCAGGAGCCTGCCTGGAAAAATGACACTGCCAGTGCAAGTGACAGCCACCCATCCCTGCCATGGCCCTGCCCACAGGGCATCCTGCCTACCAAGCTGCTCCAGGTCAGGTGATGTTAGAAAACATGAAAATACCTTCAAACAATGCATTTTCCACATTCTGCCAAAATCATGGCCACACAGTCCACATGTTGGGGGCAGACTGCTGTTGGCAGAATGGGGGCAGCCCCAGCAGCTGCTCTCCCCATGGCTGGATGGCCATGGCAGTGGAGGCGAGTCTCTCACCGTGCCCACTGCTGTGGCACCCAGTGCTCTGGAGTTGTTCCCACTGAACTCAGGGTGCTGCTACAGCAGCAACATCACTCCACACATTTGATAACAAAGACTTGGAATGGCATACAGGACTTGCCCAAAGAGCTAAAAAAAAAAAAAAAAAAGGGAGGGGGCAGGGGAGTTAGAATAGTTCACTCCTTCTAATACAAGCATACATGGATTTAAGCAGGGACATTGGGTTAATCAGTACTGGGGAACTGGTTTGAAAGCCTTGTCTCTAGCAGTTCCTACCAGTCGGCAAGATTTTTTCTGGAGAAAGGAGTAGATAAGTGTGGAGGAAGTTCAGCGAGGGAAATACACAACCAATCAGTGTGATTGATAAAGCATAGTTCGATTTATTAAAGGCACCATCTATATTTATAATCCAAAATATAATGACTTAGGCATATTTGGCATAATTTCATTGGTTTTAGGTACATACGCCTCTCCTACTATTGGCTCTTTTAAGTGTGAGATGACCACTCCTTCTGCATTTTTAGCTAAGTCTGTATACGTGCTTTTTAGCAGCAAGCCTAACTGCATCTATTCTCTATATAGCAACAAACTAACCATCTCTTCCTTCTCTCACATCCTTTAGCTGTAGTAGTATCAACTTTATTAATAGGCTTCTATTGTCTGACCTTGCTAATACGTGCAGTTTAGCAGCTAGATTCTTGCCCTGAATCCTCAGACGAGCCATTTTCATGGCCTGCTAATAGGGCCTCAGCTGAGCCATGTCTGTTACTTGCTAGCCAAGCATCAACAGATAAGATTTTACAACACTTCTGTGAGCAAGTCTGAGCCAGAACTCAAAGCACAAGACAAATACTCCCAAATTTGCTACCCATGGGGAAAGGAAGCAGAAAATAAGATAGAACAAGTGCCATCGCAGCTAAATTTCCTGCATTTATCTCATGGTCCAAACTTTCTGCACAAAAGCACCTCAATTCAAATGCACAGCTGAAGATCAAGGAATGAAATTATTTTAAGAGCATTTAAAGCCTGGTTCCCTTTACTTTCAAGGAAAGGGAGATGCTAAATTCCTTAAAAACACAAATGCAGGTCTATTTAGGACTGCATCCTTGAAAACAAGGAATGGAGGTTTAGAGCTGCAGAACTGTTTCCATTGGAAAACCCTTTCAAGACCAGAGAATCTCTCTAATAACCTGAGGCCGTTAACACAGCCAAGGCCACCACTAAAGCATATCCCAAAACAGGATGCTCTTGGCCTTCTTGGCCACCTGAGCACTCGCTGGCTCATGTTCATCCACTGCCAAACAGCACCCCATGACCTTTTCAGCTGGGTGGCTTTCCAGCCACTCTGCCCCCAGCCTGGAGCCTCCCATGGCTGTTGTGGCCGAAGTGCAGCATGGGGCACTTCACCTTGTTGAACCTTGTACAGGTGACCTCAGCCTGTTGCCCGACAGTGAAGAAGAGACACGAAACAACAGAGTTGTTTAGTGCGGTGCTTTATTGAGGGCCCTGGGGTCTGAGGACTAGCGTCCAAAGTCAGAGCCCGCAGTTCCCCTTTTTCGTCAGGTTTTTATATCCTTTTACAAAGTGCTCTAAGTACAGAAGTACACATTCTTCAAGACAATACAGCTACATAAATCTTGTAGATATTATTCCTAAAAGTCATAAATTCTACATGCTTGTCTACTCAAAACTGTAGGCTACCCCCCTTTAATCCCCCTTGCTTGTCTTCCCACCACCAGAACCCTTTATCATTGATTATACATAACCTTTATCGTTTATTATTTCATCGTGTTCTGCATGCTCTACTAGATCCTTTAATTATTAGTTTGTAGTTCTTAGTACATTCCCGGGCCTGTTTCCCAGGGCCTGCTTGTGAACTGCTGCTTTCTAAGCCTTAGCATAACTACTGCTATTGCTATATCTACATTAGTTCTTTTTCTCATTATTTCGGTATCAAGCCCATGGTCCAGCCTGTCCAGGTATCTCTGCAGACACTTTCTACCCCCCAGCATATCAACAGTGCCACCCAGCCTGGGTGCCTCTGTTCCCAGGGAAACTCGCTGACCTGTTTGGCATGGACACTTTTGTGCAGAGCCCCGTCATTGGGAGTGCAGGTCTGGGCTCCTGGCCAGCTCAGGGGGCCTTGGCCCAGGAGTGTCACGATCCGCTCAAACCGAGCGGGAGTCGTGATGGTTCGTTCAACCCCAGGGTGCAAAAGACAAAAGCAAGAGACTCAGGTTTGTTTAGCAGAAAGCAGTAATGCAGTTTATTGTGTGCTAACAATCAAGTTTTGAGAGAGGGAGATAGAGAGGGATGAAGTAAAATGGGGAGAGAGAGGGAGAAAGGATGGGATATAGCTACCAACAGACGGGACGCATCCTCGTGGCCTCCGATGAGACAAGATGAGACGAGACGCATCTTCAATCCATTGGGGAGAAAGAGATCTCAAAGCCAGTTCGGGGAAAGTCACTTTTTATAGTCTTTTTCCAAAGCGAGTGGCCTCTGGCCAAAAGGTGGGGAGATTTATGGACTATTGTGTGTGGAGATCGTAGCCCCATGATGCAGGGGGGACAGGGTGTGATAACCAGCACCCTGCAGCACCATGACAAGCACCAGGCACAGCTACAAACAGCCCTTGGCCCACCAGCATCCACCTGGGCCAGGCCGGAGCTCCGGGTCAGGGCAAGTGGTGCAATCTCAGGGCCCAGTGTCTGATGATGGTTTCTGAGGCAGATCAGAGAAAACTTCAGACCGATTCTTACACGCCCACGTCCCCATCCATGTCCATGTCCCACCATGTCCCCCATATCCCCATCCATGTCCAATTCATGTCCTGCCATGTCCCCATCCATGTCCTGCCATGTCCCCATCCACGGCCATTTCCCCCATGTTGCCATTCATGTCCCCCATGTCACCACCCATGTCCCCCATGTTCCATCCATGTCCATCCATGTCCCCATCCATGTCTCTCATGTCCCTATCCATGGCCATGTCCCCATGTCCTACTATGTCCCCATCCATGTCCCCATCCATGTCTCCCGTGTCCCCATCTATGTTCATCCATGTACTGCCATGTCCCCACCCATGTCCCTCATGTCCCATCCATGTTCCCTCATGTCCCCATCCATGCCCATCCATGTCCTGCCATGTCCCCACCCATGTCCAACCATATCCACATGCATGCCATGTCCCCATCCATGTCCCTATGTCCCCCATGTCCCCAGCCATGTCCCTATGTCCCCCATGTCTCCATCTATGTCCCCCATGTCCCCACCCATGTCCCCACCATTGTCACTGTCCCCCCACACGTCCCGATCCATGCCTTAGTTCAACATCTTTATTTTTACCACACTTTCAGAACTTTCAAAGTTTTTTAAACAGATACCTTGACATTTCAAGATCAGAACAAAAGGATTTACATGTCCCAGCAGGCAGAGCATCCATGTGAAGAACCTTTTGTGAAGGGATTTCCACCCAGTGTCTCCAGAATCATGGGGTTTTCATCTAATCCCTCCCCATTCAGTCGTGGAAGAGGCCCGTGGGCCAGAGACAATTAAAATGGAGAATTTAGGCTGGAGAAGATCTCCAAAGTTATTCAGCGTTGTTTGATGCCATGACAAGATGCAAAAAGTGAGATTTTTCTCGGGTCAGAAGACGACAAATGTGCACTCCACAATGGATTTCTGATGTTGGTCTGTGGATGTGTCCAAGTGCCCAAGAGGAGCCAGGAGGATGTGGAACCACAGCCAGATCTTCCCAACACGGATCAGAGGCAGCAGAGTGTCCATCCAGACCAGTGTCCATTTAGGATCCATGGCTTGGTGTCCATCCAGACCAGTGTCCAGTTGGGATCCATGGTCTGGTGTCCATCCAGATCAGTGTCCAGCTGGGATCCATTCCCAACAGGGCTCAGCGGGGCTCTGCCCACCAGGGGTCACTGATGATGGGGCCAGACTCGGGGGAGCTGCGGCCTGAGTGGTCGGGATGAAGAAGGGACTGGTTCCAAAAACACTCCTCCTCTTCCTGCTGCTCCTCTTGTGTTCCTCCTCTTCCTCCTGCTGCTTCTCTTGCTTCTCTTCCCTCTGCTGCACCCCTCCCAGCCCGGCCCGGGCAGGTGCCAACACCCAGAGGCAGCCGTGCCCTGCCGTGGGGGGTGCTAGAGGGGGTGAAGGCCACGCGACGCTGGGAGTGATACTGGGAGCACTGGGAATGACAGCGAGAGCAGTGGCAGCGATGCTGAGAGCCCTGGGAAGGAACTGGGACCGCTTTCCCTGACAGTGCCGCTCTTACTGGGAGCACTGGGATGGAACTGGGAGCAAAGAGCGCCCAGAGGCGGCTGCAGCCGGCGGTAGCTGAGACCAGAGTTGTGGGCGTGGCCAGAGGGCGTGGTTATGCAAATCCAGGAGCGATCGCGTGCTGGGATTGGTGGGCAGGAGCAGCGCGGGGTTTTTGCGGTCACGTGAGAGCCGTGAGGGGCAAGAGAGCGATGGCGACAGCGTCCAGTGAGAGGGGAAAGGGAATGGGAATGGGGACAGGGACTGGAAATGGGACTGGGGATGGAAATGGGACTGGGGATGGAAATATGGGAACAGGAGAGGGAATGTGGAAGCAGCAAGCGGAGAGCAAATCTGGGATGGGGATCAGTGTTCAGCAGTGCTGCAGTGGAACCCATCGGGGCTGGGAGCTCTGCAGCTGGGCCTGCCCTGGGCTGCTGCGGCCCAGGGCACAAAGGCTGGAGCTGCAGCCTTGCTCCTGGGGCAGAACAGGAGCCTGGGGCAGGCCCATGGCCCCTGCACGGCCCCAGCAGGAGGGAGGGCTCTGAGCCCAGGGCTGCTGGCAGGATGGGCTGCTGTGGCCAGCTGGGGGCCCTGAGCAATGCCCAAAGCCTTGTGCTCTCTGCAGCTGGCCAAGGGCAGCAGCAGGGCTGAAGGGTTCGTGTGGCACAGGCAGCCCGAGCTGTGGAGCCCTCAGGCCCCCGTGGCAGAGGCGCCCTCAGGAACGGCACCGGGACTGGCACCGGCTGTGGGGATTGGTTGTGGCTTTAGATCTTCCCAGAGCAGAGCAGCTGCTGGCTGCTGTAAAGTTGTTTCTTGTCAAGGCACGTCAGGCTCCAAAGGCAAAGAGCCCAAGGCTCTCCAGTCCCTGTTCAATCTCTCTGCCATAAAGTCCCGATGGAAGCAGGAGCAGCTCTCTGCTGCAAGAGGTCGAAGCTGCGGCTGGTGCAGAGTCTCCAGAGGCAGATGCTCCCTGGCCTTTCTTCTTCTGTTCTTTTCTTCTTCATCTTCCTCTTCTCCTCTCACTTGCTGGTAGTGGTGAGTGGTGGTGGAGGAGAGAGAGGATGGGAGAGGAGGAGAGAGAGCTCTGGTCCAAACACACGGATTTTTTATTGAGAAATAACCCAATGAAACCAAAATCATTAACCTGCATTCTCCTAAACCTATTAGAATTCTGTACTACTGAAATGTTTACATAGTAACTGTGCATATGGCCTATCTGTTCTATGTGAAGAATATAAAAAATATCCTACTCTATTTATTTTTCTGCAAGAACTAAGTTTTTTGCTCTCAATGACAGCTTGCTTATTTTACATGGGATTCGTATGGCTTTTATTTCTTAGGCATTTAAAACATATTTCTATGTACTTCACATAAGTTTCTTACTTCTACTTAAATACTATGCTACTTAATATTTCTAATTCCTATACTAAAACTTAGAATTCTACTTAATATCTGTGTGGTTTCCTGTATTTTAATTTCTCAAATATTTTTAATTAATTCTTGCATACTGTTCTCTCTCAAAGGGAAGGTCAGAGAGGCTTCTCTGTTCCACTCTCCAGCAACCAGGAATGGGGACAGGACAGAGTGGGGACTGGGAAAGGGAAATTGGAAGGCAAATGAAAACAGGAACAGGGAATGGTAATATGGGAATAGAACAGGAAATATGGAAATAGAAATTGGAAAGAAACTGGGATGGGGATTTAGAATATGGGACAGGGAACAGACGTGGGGATAGGACAACAGGATTGGGAATGGGAATATGGGAAGGGGACTGGAAATAATATAGAAATGGAATATGGAATGGGACTGGGATCAGGAATACTAGATGGGGAACAGGACAGGGCATATGGGACTGGAATATGTGAACAGTAACCAGGCAGAGATACAGGACAGGGAATGATACTGGGAATGGGATCTGAACTGGGCAGGGGGCAGGAGTGGTGTGAGACAGAATGGGCCGGGGGCAAGGGCAGTGGACAGTGGGGAGAGGAGGATCCTGGACAGGGGACAGCTGGGAGCCGGGTCAGGGGGAAACGGGGGGAGGGTCGTTCAGGGCAGGGGGTCCTTGATCAAGCTGCCCAGCAGACCTCCGTCAGATCTCCAGTGCAGCCAGAGCCCGCTGGGCCTGGGGTGCCCCAAAGCCCTGACAGCCCCAAGGGAAACCTGAAGTCCCTGGAACACAGGGTTCCCCCAATCCTCTCGGAAAGATCCCCCCTGTGTCTGCAGGAATGTCTTAGTTCAATGTCTTCATTTTTAACCCTGGTACTGGGTGTCATGGGAAGGACAAAGAAAAATGGAAAGAAAAATCCAGGTCACGGGAGCCAGCACGAAGCTTTTCCCGCACTGGGGCACTCACAGGGCTTCTCTTAGTGGAGACGACGTTGGTGTTGGGTCAAGTTAGACCTCTGTGAGAAGCTCTTCCCACACTCAGGACACTCGTAGGGTCTCTCCCCGGTGTGGATGCGCCGGTGGCTGATGAGGTTGGAGTTTGTCTTGAATCCCTTCCCACAGTCGCGGCAGCAGAAGGGCCTCTCATCCCAGTGAGTGCGATAGTGCTGGAGAAGGCTGGACCTGCTCTGAAACCTCTTCCTGCATTTATTACATTCGTAGGGTCTCTCCCCTGTGTGCATGAGACGGTGGGTGAGTAGGTTGGACTTTTGATTGAAGCTCTTCCCACAGTCGGGGCAGCAGAAGGGCCTCTCCCCTGTATGAATGCGATAGTGCCGGAGGAGATCGATGCGGGTGTGAAACCTCTTCCTGCATTTATCACACTCGTAGGGCCTCTCCCCAGGTGGCTCCTCTGGTGAACAGCCAGGTGTG